>NC_089589.1:140796050-141058531 GCF_019320115.1 Miscanthus floridulus | reverse complement strand
CCAGTAGGGGCTTCCCTGACGGTTTCGTCCGTCATGGAGAAAAAGTTGCTGGGGTAGTGTCATGACTTCTAATAAAAGATCATTGAAATAGACATATATAATTATATACTCTCTTTGTTCCAAATTAAGTTAGCTTCTAGAATTGTCATAAGTTTAGCCAAAGTTATAGAAAAGTGCATTAATATTTAAGACACTAATTTAGTATTACTATATACATCATGAAATATATTTTACTATATACTTATCTGGTGTCATTTTCTGAAATTGATTTATTTTGGGACGGAGTGGACTATACTCAAACGAACGTGCACGTGTACCCAGCATCTCTGAGCGTCGTTGAAATTCTCGATTATTAGTTTATTTATCAATTAGTTTGTCCTGCCCCAGATAACATATTATTAAAGTTAGCATATGCAGCTCGTGGCTGATCACTCCTGATTGATCAGTAATGGTCGATCGATGCCACCTAGCACAAACATGCCTAGTAGTATTATCTTATTATATACTCTCTAAAACATTTAAAAATATATATATACTCTCTCCTCGTGTAGTTTTTTTCGAAGACTCCTCGTGGATTCAGGCGAGAATAGTCAAGGCGTCTGTTCCACGACTAGACGCCCCGGCCCGATGCAACAATCCAACCGCGGTTGGAGACTGACAGATGGACCAAACTAAACAAACAGCCGGACTGATGCTTTGCTAGAGCTGCAAACCCGAACATTATCGAGTGCTATCCACTATACCACACACTTTTTACAGCGACTACAGAAGAGTCGCTATAAGTCGTTATAGCGACCGATCATCGGTCGGTATAGCCCTTTACCAACCGACGTCATTAGACGGTGTAAGTGGTGGCGGTATAAAGTTATACCGACCAACATATTTATAGCGACTGATAGTTGGATGCTCTTAGTTATACCGACACTTGATCTGTTACAATCTTTACCAACCAATGGTTTGATGGTATATATCTTTTTACCGACCAACAATCCATCGCTATGTACTGACATGATTATATATAATTAATTTACAGTTACCATATAATTTCAAGCCTATTCAACATCCACACCAATCCACATTACTCATTAACGGCATAATAATCCATAACAATTCACGTTACTCATCAATCGCATGTGGTTAGATAAACATATCTCAAGTTTTCATTGAAGCCAACATTTGCACTTGTACCGTTGTATATCTTCACAAAAGAAAAGGTACATAGGCAACATAGCTAGCTTGGTCAAGTGGCAGCCACAAGTCATATGTTGGCTTGCACAATCTAATTAGTTCACTACAAAATGCCTCAACTCCAATTACTCAAGCAAAATATCATCGGTGAGTATTTCGATTGATCTTGCTGTTGACATTATCCAACATCTCACAACCTCTAGGTCCTCCTGGCTGAACAAAGTCAAGGTGACATTTGTTAATAGAACAGAATTACATAAAGCTACAATACATCTCTGCATCGACTAAATCTAAGTCAAAAACGAATATCAAAATCATCTAGATTTCTGTAGTCTCTGTTGCAAGAAATGATAAAACATATATTGACATTTGTTGCTAGAACGTGTCATGACCATATTTGAAAATCAAGTTGTAACAGGAGACAAGAGGGTTATTCTTGTTGCCAAACACAACTAAACATTTTCCATTCATTTATCTGACATAAGTTAACACAGGTTAAGATAAACCATTCTACCATATCTGTTTCATAAATGGTGAAAAAATACATGTAGAGGGAAGATTGATCTTGTTCATTTGATTTTGAGTAGAAGGGAGTTTAGCCTCTAGTTTTTTTTTCATGGACACTATTTGTTTTCAGAGGCCTTAGTGATTGGAAGTGAAGTTTGAAAATGCATCTTGAAGGAGAAAACAGTTTGAGGAGCATGATAATATGGGATATTGACTTTTATGGTGTTTTCCTGGAATATGAAGTGGAACACCACTTGCAAGATTAGTAGCTTCTTGTCAGCCTTTGCATGTAGTAAATTATTGGCAATGTTCAGATGAATATGAGATGATAGGTTAATTCTATAAGGTGACCCTGAAGTGGAGCACCACTTGCAAGATTAGTAGTTTCTTGTTAGCCTTTGCATATAGTAAATTATTGGCAATATTCAGATGAATATGAGATGCTAGGATAATTCTATAAGGTGACCCTGAAGCCTGAACATTTACTATCCCCTGTTTTGGTTGACTAACCACACAGACCATATTTGGCCTCCTAGCTGGTGTTTTGCAAGCATATGCTACTGGAATAATATTTGTACTACTAAGTGGAATTCTGCTTTCCAATATTTACCAAATTTAATTCTGATTTTACTACTTCTAAAGATAGACATATATAATGGATTAATAGCTGGATCTTACAGGAAACTACTTAGATTTCAGTGCTTTTAATCTACTGTCAACACTCTATAGTTTGGAAATCAGCTGAAATAAACTTCAAGTCACTCAGAGGAGAAACATACCAGAAGTACCATGATTGGTTGTTGATGCCTTGCTAACCTTCATCTATCACAAATATCAATAGTTAGAAGTCTGGTCACTAATCACATATGAGAAAACAGGAAACAATGACTAGGACAATTTATTACTCTATTGTATGGCCATGCAATCGGCAACTTAAGAGCGTCAACCATCTTCTCCACACCAGTATAAGGGTGAGGCAGAATTGCATCCCTTTTGATCACAACATTCACAACAACTTCACAATAATGCTTTCCAAGAGCTATACCTCCAAGAGTGGTTTACACCCAAAGCAACTTGCTTAGAGAATCTTCAAACATCATCTTCTGATTTGTAGCTTCTGGCATTCAGGTTCTAGTTTCCAACTCATACGTGTGGTTCTCTTCTACTCGTAGCAACACCAAGCAAGGACAAACATACATACAAGCAAACAAAACAAGGAAAACTAAGAACAATACACCACACAAGATAGAAACAACATACTAAAAGAGAGCTAATTGCTAAAGTCACAAGATCACAAGAAACGCCAAGAACAGTGCTACGATTGAAAAGAGACAACTACCGGAAATTTATATTATAAAGAAAAGCCTACATGCTTAGTTGATTTTAACTAAACAAAACTGTGCAAATATATTAATTCAGATTATTCACTATACATTTTAATTGAAAGACCGAGCTAAATCTAGTCATGTTTTTAATTACAAAAATGTCAGTGTCCTTTATATACCGATTATACTTTAACTTCCGAAACAAAGTAACATGTGAGAGCATCTAATGGCGTGCAGCGTGTGTTTAGACTAAGTACAATTAAAAACATATTCAAGGTAACAATTAACTAAATTAACATGTTATGTATAATCACCGAGATATAAAACCTATATTGCTATTAATTATAAAACTAATTATAAACATATTAATCCATTTAACATTAAACTATATATCGGAAAGCATGTGACATGAAAAACATTAGCACTACTGCATAGAGCGCAACGACACGAATCTAATGCAACAAGAACTACTCAAAACGGATATCGAACGATTAAATGGCCGGGATTATACTATCGATAGCAAAACCGTAATTAACTGCATCTTCTACCTTGGGATATTTGTACGTACAGAACATGGGCCATGGTCATGGAGGCAGCTGCTGCTCGCGCGGAGGGGCTCGGGGACGGCCGGCAGAGGGTCACCGAGCACTGGCCGGCGGCGGGCGGCACCGAGCCTGGGGCCCGCCTGGAAGCGGGGCGCACAGCCCTCACGGGCGGCCGTGGCTGCACGAGGCGCTGGCGGCAGCCACGCCTGATTCTCGCGCGACGGGAAGGGGGCACGCGCTGGGGCGTGGGTGGGCACCCGCCCGCGGCAGCCCAGCCCGGGGGGACTGGCGGAAGCGAAGAAGGAGCAGCCATGGAGGTTCGCCGGAAAAGAAGAAAGAAGGGTAGGGAAACAATGAACGGCACTGATTCGCAAAAAGGAAGGCATGAAGCATAGAGGAGACCGATACGAACCTCAGGGTGGGGACGGTTTCCACAGGGAACGCCAGAGACGGCCGGAAACGCTTGCCGAAGGTTGGCCGGAAGTTTGTCGGAGCTTTAAGGTTTTGAAACTTCAGCGATAGATCTGGGAGGCTTGGCTGCTCGCAAAAAGGGTCGTACTTCTAAAACCAGCGTCCAGAGCTACGCCGGCACATATAAGGTCGGTGAAAAATGAGATATTTATTATTTTCGGAATTATTAAATAATTTCTCGAATAAAATAATTTCACAAAGTTCAGAATTGATATTTAAGTCGTGAAAAATACTTCGAAAGCTCGAAAATTTGAGAGAAATTCTCTAAGACATTTTGGAACATGAGGAACTCTAATAAAGTATTTGGAGCCCATGAAAAGATATATTGGAGCATCTAAAAATTAGATTATGCTCCCAAAAAAGTGAGGAAAAAGGTCGAGAGTAAGGCAAAAAAATTCCCGGAAAGTTTTCATAGATAGATTGATGATGATGAACTCAAAGGAATGATTTGGAGCAAAAGAAGATGATCTTGGGATACTCCAAACGAAAAGATTAAGATTGAGAAAGCAGAAATTTGATTACAGAAAAAGATAGACAAGCCGGAGAAAGATAAACCGACTTACTAAACGCGCTTTCAAACTTTTCACAATCACAACACATAGTCAAGCAACAAACAAACATCACATCAACCAAGCCCATCGAATTATTTTTAGAAAAAAATTGAAAACCACATTATTCTACATCTAAACTTTCAGAAACTTAAACTAATATTGGAAAATTTCATATCAATATTGAAATCATTTACTTTACTTAGTGTTTTCTATGCACAACCCAAAATCAAAAATTTTGGGGTGTGATAACCAGCTTCTCTCCAAAATCTCCCTACTAGTCGTCTGCTTTCCTCTCTCGTGATTCAAAAAAAAACTCGACCTGCGGGGGTACGACGACCACCGGGCATTTTTTAAGAAGAATGATGATCTTCTCACATAGATCGAGAAAACCCTAGAAACCCCCCGCTCCTATCCTGACGTAGCGGAATCTGTTGCCCCCCAGCCTAAAATTCACTCCCATGGGGAGTCGAACTTAGGACCTGAGGGGTGCCGCCGGAATTCCCTAACCACTTGGGCTACAGTCCTTTGGACTCTCTTGTGATTCACCTGACATTGCTCGCTCCGAGTTCTTGCTCGTCGTCTACCTGACGCCGGCCACCCTCTCCACCGCGCCCTACTGCAAGCTCTAGCCTCCCTCTCCATGACGTCCCTCACCCGCTTTTCCCTTCTCTAGCAACAGCTCCCGTCAGGAATGAGGAGCAAGCAAGCAACATCCTCTCTCTCTCTCTCTCTCTCTCTCTCGCTACGTCCGTCCACCTTCCTCCATTGGCAAGCCTGCATATTATGAGTCTATCTGTTGCTGCTATCCTCATGCTCTAAGCTGGACACTTTGTGCTGCTCAGGGAGGCCCAGATCTGCACCCTCCTTGGATCTACGGCCACTATCGCTCAGCATATGGTTTTAGGATGTTGCATTTGTTTTTTTATGTTGCGTCAGGAGATTTCTCATGGTTCGATAACAAATTCTAATGTTTCAGTAGATGATCTCTCATGTTGCTGCAACAAAACTAGCATGTTTCGTCACATGATTGTTTGGTGCTCTCATGTTGCTGCAACAAACTAGCATGTTTGGTGTTGCGGTATGCAAGTGATGATTTCATGGTGTTGTAGTAAGCAATCATTTTCTTATGTTGATTAGAGATGTTGCATCTCCTTTATTTTGATGTTGCAGTAGTTGGCTATTGGATGTTGCATTCTGCTGATTTTCCATGTAGCAAAACAGACTGAGATGTTACAATGATTGATTTCTCATGTTGCAACTTTTCCTCTTCTCACCTAGGTCCATGAATTTTTTTCGATCATCTGAGTTCATGAACTTTGTCTACGTCCTAGCCGCCATAAAAAGCTGGCCACATAGGACTCTGTTGCCTATGTGGCCGCTGATGTGCGCCACGTGCTCTTTTTTGTTTTATTTCATAAACTGGCTCAAACTTTGAAAATTTGTATAAAATCATAGAAGAATCGTAAAAGGGAAAAACAAGTTTTGTTAGACTCCACGTGAGTAGATCTATACAATAGATATATAATATGGCATGCTTTTGTGTTAATTTTTTTCTGGCTGTACATCTGTGTTTCTGTGTTTAATTCATAACTACAGCTCCTATGCTCCAATTGTGCTGAAATTTTTATAGTAGGCTACTCATTGTAAGCTTGAGCTATGGTAAACACTTCAGCTTGAGTGGAGCATGTATGACTAAGTTATTGATTTACCTAGAGTCTAGGACTCAGGAGCTTGGAATGTTTTGACAAAGTCACGGAGGTTTCTCTCTACAGACCCGCCTGTACTGGCTGCTGCTTGCGCCATCTCTTTCAAGCCATTTGTCCTTTCCCTTACCGCCACTGCTCTTGCTCCATCACCCATGACTAACTCAATGCACCTTGCCAGCTCTGTCCCTGTTACCACACCATCGCTGTTTCGCCCTCCTCTGACATGGAAACTATTTTAGCAAACAAGTCATGACTGATGACTAAAGTACAATTTAGGATATAATTGTTGGCTTGTTGCAGCATACTCCTATGTTTCAATCTTTTGCACTCACTCTACAGTGTAACTTACACACATGGGTGCATGCATAGATCCCGTGAATGAAGAGATAATGACAAGCGTCAATAAATATTACGTACAAGCACTCTCTTTGCAGTTGCACATGTGCATAACTGCATATATAATTAAAAATGGCAAGTTTTCTACTAGTATACAAATATCTTGATAGGTGTGATGAAATAAAAAAAAACTATCTTGTGGGTGCCTAACAAATATCTGAAGATGCCTTTTCATCCTCGCGGCAGTACCTGAATATGGCAAGAAGGTCAACGATCCTCTTTCGATTGCACCTGCTTCATCTCCGTTGTGATGTGAGTTGTGACACAGCTTTAGACGCTGGTTATTTGCACATCAGCCCTCCATATGGCACGTAGTAGCATAACCAACCCTCTTCTGGGTACAACATATCCAATATAGATTTGGATACAAGCTGAGATACCTTTTTCAAATCTGTATTCCAATACGGATGATGTCAACTATCTCCGACAAGATACGAATGATGTCGACGATATTGCACGTGTACTCCCTCATGTTGTAATAGAAAGGATCCAAGTGACTTTCAGACAAAATGAGAAGTCTCACAACAGATCACCCTTGTCCCTCACTAGTTAGGATGAAATAGTTCGGTTATTACTTTTCTTAGTTAATGCTGTTTGTTTTTCTCTAAAAAGCAATGTTGTTTGTTTGGGTGAAACTAAGTTTAAAAGGAATCTCAATATTTCTTGCCAAAAAAGATAGAGGAGGGAGGAGGTTCATGATTAAAATACCTTCTATTTTGGTATAAATTTTAAACTATGGATCCCTTATATATAGGATAAAGGGAGTATGATTTAAGTATTAGATATATTATTTTGGTATTAGACATTGAATATCAAGACTCGAATGCGGATAGATCTGATGTGTAAATGGGATCGAATGAATACATATGGATTTGATATCTAAAGGGTGTGTTTGGTTCAGCGCACTTGGAACTCCATGCATTGGGCCTTGTGCATAGATTCCTAAAGATAAGGATGTTAAAAAACTCTAGCAAAGCCCCTACTTAGGGGGTGTTTGGTTCCCAGCTAGAACTGGCCATGCACGCTATGTCGTCGCCCTAAAAATGGCTGCCACACATGTGACGTGGTTTGGTTTTACACTAGCAAAATAAAGTTGTGGGCTGTCGCACCTACATGCTGTACCAAACATCAGCTTTTGCATGCATAGCGCGCCACAAGTGAGGCGTGGCAACGCGCAGTGGGAAACCAAACACCCCCTTAAGCCCTCAAAACAAAATTTGAGGGTCTGAGAAAAAAAACGAGCTCTAGTAGGGCCCCTACTAGAGGCATAAAATCTCTTTGTCGGCCCTCTTTCCTGGTGGGTGTGGAGGGAGCCCACCGTACTACTGCCTTGCCCTTGCGTCAATCTTGCCATTTAGTCATGAACGATGAACTTAGGGTACGTTTTTTTGCCAGGCCCAACTGAGCCACTGCACCTAGGGCTGCACGCTCCCTAAAGCACCCCTTAGCCTGGCCCTAGGTGAACGATTTTTTCGTTTCTTCCGAAGCTCGCCCGAGCGGGCACCACAGAGGCAGCAACGAGTGATTTTCTGTCACCTCGGTGCCTCTTACCTCCTCCCCGTCTTCTCAACGAAATCGCGAACCACGCATGCCGCCGCCGGCGAGCGAGCCACTGGTGCAGCCCACGCTGCCCTGCAGGACACAGGGGTAGGGCACCACTACCGCGGGCGTGCATGCTGCCGCTAGCACCTCCGCCGCCTCACGCCATTCCGTGCCGCTCGCCCGCCGCTGCCCTTCCCCTCCTCGACCTCTTCCCCTCGCCGCTTCACGCAGGAGCTGCTCCTCTTCGCGAACCGCTGCCCCTCCACTGCGGCCAAGATCCAGAACCAGTACTTCGACCTACAACTCGTCCCTATTGCGCTTTGCCTCGGGCAAGCAGGCCGCAGCGCGGGCGGCGCCGCCCCGCGGGTTGAGGGAAGACGATGACATGCTCCTCTCTTCTCCCTTCTCCCTTCTCTTCTCTTCCTTTGTCTGTACCCTCTGTCTCTACAGCGTCAGCCATGGATTGGATTGGTCACCGCTGAAGTCCATTCCTCAAGGTGTTTGTGCAAATGTCTCAGTGGTAGGTGCTGGGAAGAAGAAAGGGGGTAACTCTACCGATGAGCTGATGCAGGATAGTCGTATTCGCTTGTGCAGCCTACCGAACATATTCGGTCCTCAGCCTGCTTAGCTTCATACACCGAACAAACACGAGTAGGTTGCACACGGTAAGCATGTCCCAATCTAGCCGGTCTCTGGCCAGCCACACGACCACCCTTGTCCCAGGGAAACAGATATGCCCTTAGTATAACATCATAGAATAAATAAAAATAAAATATACAAAGTTTAAATAGAACAAAAATAAATCAAAATAATAATATAAAGGAACAAAAAGTTACTCCATGAAACATCACAATGGGGGTGGTGGGTGCAATAGAACAGTGAGAAAATACATCATGTATGAAGAAGGCTCTGTTTTCTTGAGAAAATGTCTTAAATCAAAATATATTCAAGCGACGTCTTGTTTCAAGCTTTTATTGTAATATACAAAATAGAGCAATCATAATTCAATTTAGATACTCCGTTTGTAAACTATGTCTTTTTTAGTTGTAATAATAAATGCAGAGTTTTTGGTGAAACATGTTGTCCCACCCAACATACATAGTATTTGGGCCTCGAGAAAAAAGAAAAAAAAAGAAGAGATACGAAGGAAATATGCATGTGGGAGTGGGAAGGAGAGGGACCAAAAGTAACGTGGCACATTACCAACACTTCCACATTACAAATCCAGGCAGTCAAGTGCCACCGGAATCTCCACTGAACTCACGCCCCCCCCCCCCCCCCCCCCCCCCCCCCGCCCGAGCGGCCCTCCACATCATCCCGATGCCGCTCGTCTATCTCGTGACACAGGCATCCCCAGCAACACATACATTTATGCCGGACCTCAACCGCTGCAAAAAGGTAATAGTAAACATGGGTGAGCTACACAGGAGCAGAGTTGGCAGATTCAACAATGTAAATTTTTTGCTTTTAAGAAAGGAAGACAACATAATGATGCGTCCACCTTTCTGAATACCTACAGTATGACCATTTTTGTGTGAAACTCAACCTTGCACTCTTGCCAGCACAAGCAAAGAGCATAAAAAGATTAACCAAAATTATATGTTTACCAGCAGTGCATGGTGCTTTTTATTTTCCCAGCCGAGCAGCATGTGTATTGGTCGAATCCTTCCATTTGCTCCTTTTTCTTTTAGGGTGACAGGCTACATTGTGATAATGCCATTATCTAGTTAGCCAAATATTCCCAAACAATCCCAGCAGTAATAATATGCAAAACATCATACATTACTTTAATGACCGAGCCATTACTAGCAATATCTTCACAATTTGCAATAAATTTAAAGCCAATAGAAACTGAGAAACATAATCCCAAACAATAGCCAAGATTTCCTTTTTATCATTATTAATAAAGCACCAGGTCCCAGAATCACAAATTGTGGAGATTGCCGGTCCAAAAGACATGTCAATTTCTACGGTACTCCGAAGTCAATGTAGACCATCCATTTAGTTTGAATCTAAACGGTTAGGATGAGCTATTACCTCCTAGGAGCAGGTGCACAAATTTGGCAATGTACCATTTGCTTTAGAAACTAACAATGTAAACATGCATCCACATTTCTGATTACCCCTAAACCGTGCCCTCTTGCCAAAACAGGCAAAAGAGACTATCATTCCTAGTTGGTGATGCCACCCCCCCCCCTCCCACACACCCCGTGAGCACCACTACCACGGCACATAAACAACAAAGCAGTCACCACTACCACCACAACTACAATTACAACAAATCAGTCTTCGTTTCAAAAAAAACAACAAAGCAGTCACCAGAAATATCATTCAAGACATCATACTTTATTGGATTGAATCCCTTACTAGCATTATCTTCACAATTAGCGCCAATTGTAAAACCAGTACAAACTGAGAAACATGATCCCATAAACTGCTAGCCACGGCACATTCAAGAAACAAAATGACACAATGACTCATACCCATTACAGAAGCAACATTTTAAAAGTTTAATAGCTCCTCTTTTCACCAAACTATCAGCAGTCATTATCTTGTTGTAAGAAATCATAAACATAAGTCATAGGAGGGACATAGATTTTCCATAACAAAGAAATTTACAGAGGCTTGACACCTCAAAAAACGACGAGTGCGTACAATAGCCAAAACCCCCCCTTTATCATAATTAATAGAGCACGAGGTCCTGAATCCCAAGTTTTGGAGATTGTCCATTTGAGGTCCAACCGACATGTCAATTTCTACGGTACTCCGAAGTCAATGTAGACCATCCATTTAGTTCAAACATAAAACGGTTAGGATGAGATATTACCTCCTAGGAGCAGGTGCATAGAGTTGACAATGTAACATTTGCTAAAAAAATGACAATCTTGCATCCACATTTCTGAATACCCCTCAACCATGCCCTCTTGCCAAAACAGGCAAAAAAAAGCAAAATGACTTGTTTAATAGCAGGAAACATTGTACTTAATTTCCCAGCAGACCAGCGGCAAAAATAAGAGCGTGTGCATTGGTCGAAGTCCTTAGGTGGTTTGCTTTCTTTTTAGAATGTCAGGCCATAATACTCATTCCTAGTTGCTAGTTGGTGGACCCCCTCCCACACACACACAACAACAACAAGAACAACTAGTGCAACAAACAAATTGTATTTAGTGCAACAAAGTAATAGAAAACAGAGACCTTTCCTTAACTTCGGGTAGAAACAGCAGCATCCCCAGGCCATGAAGAGGAGAAGTGATAAGATTCCATTGACAAAAGTGACTTGTGTCCATTACTTAGCTGACATGCAGACGGTCATCAAGCCTCCCATAGACAGCACATACACCACCTCAAGAATAACTGCCCCAGCAACCACCCCAATTCTACTGAGATCTTTTTGTTGGGCCTTCGCTTGTCCTGCCATGTACAGAGTCATTAGAAACATCATGAAGGGGAGGTAGATGACGATCAATTTTGCCTAGTTCTTGAAGGACTCAGAAAATGTCTGGTGCGTCCCAGGGATGCATATGCTATTCTTCGGAGCCCACGCCAGAAAATAGGTGGCACAATAGATGTTCAGGGATAAGGTCCCATGACAGCTACGGTGGCCACACTATCCAAGAAATCTACAAGGCCTGTGAAAAGTAGCCAGGATTATGTTTTCTAACTACTACTTCTTTGGTAAAACAAACTGATCAATATGTACCTTCTTGGGTAAGGACCACTTCTTGTTAAGTGGGCACCGAGGCCTGCAGCAACCCTTCAAGATTGAACCGGTCCACGCACAATATCCACAGCACCCCAAGACTGTCCAGATCCAATTGTAGCACCACGCGCAGCAACCCTTCAACCCTTCCACGGTCACCCCGCAGCAACCCTTGCAGTATGAGATGGATCGGTTGCTAGGGATGCCTGTGTCACAACATAGATGCGGGGAATTAGATAGATGAGGAGCTGATGTGGAGGCTGCGGGAATCAGGCGTGAGTTGCTTTTGTTGGTGGAGATAATTGTGCCATGAGATTGTCGTTCATTTTATATTCTAGAATTTGTAATGTCACGGTACCATCTGGATCAACCGTTTGTAATGTCATGCCATTACACCTAATATTCTTTGTCACTCACTGCCTATCACCTAATAGTTTTGATTCAAACTAAAGTAGTTTATTTGTGCCGACTCATGAACAAAAGTCAAGTCTACATCGCCAAATACCGAAAATCATGAGGGAGCTATTGGGCTGTTGCATCGTGCAACGGCACATCAGCATGCCACTGCCCCCTCATCGCTCGATGGCTTGAGAGCAAGTAATAAAACACTGTAAGTAGGCTGAATACTGAGGTGGAGGAGAAAGAAAAGGAGAGAGAGGAGAAGCAGGTTGTAAGCTTACAGCTGGTTTGACACAAGAACCAAAAAAACTTTGTGAGAGAGACAAGTGGACCATGTGTTAATAGTGAAGAGCTAACTACTATATGGATGGGTGGAAATATGGGCTGCAAAGATCCCTACAACCAGCAGTCGGCTATATTATTAACATTGCTCTAAAGGGAGGTTGACTGCTCATCAAATGGTCGTGCAAACACACTACAATTTAATTGAAGCTTGTTGGGTTTGGCTCAAATAGGAGAGAGAATGCTAGAGTTTGGCTGTGAGTGAGGAGAACCCACTAATCTTTGTCCCTTGGGCTGTATTTATAAGAGAGGTGGGACCGTGGGAGAAGACAATCTTTCTACCAACCCCTATGTATTGCAAATTACATATAGGTCCTTAAACCTTACAACTAGGACCTTTTTCACAAGAATGGGTAGGACTGGACCATGCCTTACAAGAATGGGTAGGACTAGACCTTTTCTATAGTAGTGTGAGGACAGAACAAAGAAGTCCACAAATTTCATGGACCCGGTTACTTTTTTCACACAGGTCACAACCGAATTTCATTACGATTTTAACAAAACTACAACGTTCAGTATGATACGATCAAGCATAAATTAAAAATGCCACAACAAAATGGTTCCCCAATGTTGATCACCAGGGGTCAGCCATCACAAACAAAACATGCGCCAACTAAGCAAAATGTCTAAGAACATCATACAGAACAGAGCCTCCAGATACATGGCCCAAGCCGGCACATCACGCAGAGACTGGAACTTCCAAAGAAAACTAGCCTTTGATCACCAAAAGGAACCAACTACTTCTCTCCTTGCATCTGCATCTCCAAATCGTTTTTGTGACCAAATTTAACCAACAAAATGAACCATCTGCCTCTCGTCTTGCACCTGCTTCTCCACATCCTTCCTATGAAAGAATAGAGCCACCGTCTTGATAGTTTCCACATCTTGAATAACCTGCGCCTCCAACTCGGATTTCTGAAGATCTTCCCAATAAGTGATAAAAGAACACATCATACAAATGATCTCAGTAGGCAATTTAATCCTTTTGTTCTCAAAGCACACCAAATTTCTAATTCGCCAAATGGTCTAGTAGATGGCAGCTAAGCCCAGGGTGATAAAAGAACACATGTACAAATGGCCTGATTGCTGCAAGGGCTGGATCCGCCACCTCAAAAAGCTAGCGACTATGCCCACAGTAGTCAGGCCTGCCTCCTTCAGAACCACTATCGTTTGGAGTAGAGGATGGATCTTCTTCTTGTCGGCATCAGAGACACACTCCTTCCAGCGGAAATCGCTCATGGGGGAGTACCCGGTGTCCTCCAATGACGCAGTCCCCTATCTGGCGTGCCAGCTATCGTGGGTTCGTAACAAGCATCGTGGTTGTCCATCGAAAGTCAATGTGTGGGTCTCCAGTGGCTTGGACACTCAAAACACAAAAGAGACACATCAATTTATCCTTGTTCGGGCTTCTGAGCCTACGTCTAGCGGTATAGTAAGCTTCGTGTTAGGAATGGCCAATCAAAGGATTACAATGGTGGAAATCAGAAGAGTTTGGTAGGGGATCGCTTGGTGCTATCAAAGTGTTTGTCGGTGTTCTTCCTCAGCGATTAAGAAGCTGGCCTTCTCTAGCTAAGGTTCTCTAGTTCTCTTGGGAATCATCCCCTCTCTATAGCAGTCGTCCCTCCCCTTATATTCCAAGGAGGGCTGGTGTACGTTTGAGATCTAGTCTATGGTCTATGCACATGGTGCATCAGTCCTCTGCCGCAGCATGGATGGACCTCGCCTTGTCGTGTAGGGAGGTGTCGACAAAGCCGCAATCACCTCCTGACGTCGCTGCCACCGTTCTAGCATTTGATAGTCAGGAGCTGTCTACTGCGGCACAGCCTCCCCCGGGTGAACCTTCTTGAGGTTTCCTTGGCTTGCAAGGGCCCCCGCTTGGAGGGGCTGACGAGTGGGCCCTAGAGCCCTTTGCTCCTAGAGTTGGTGAAGTCCTTTGTCCTGTTGTGTCACATAGGTTGTCTGACCTAGCCGAAGGAGTGGCCGACAGGGCCTTCGCGCCAATTGAACAGGTAGACGGCACTCGCGCCATATCTTTATGCTGAGGGACACTCGCTTTATTCCGAGGGAACAGTTCGTGTGCAGTGGCATCTTCTCCATTCCTAGAGCTGTAAAAACTCTGGTTGCTCGTGATTTTGTCGAACTCGTGGTTCCAATACAAAGCCACCCCGGCCGGACGCCCCGATGCAACAATCCAACCACGGTTGGAGACTGACAGGTGGACCAAATAAAAAAAAAGAAAACAGCCAGACCGATCCTCTGCTATGCTGCAAACCCAAACATAATTGAGTGCTGTCTCACGTGGATAGTGAGCCGCTGACGTGGATAGTAAGCTGCTGATGTGGATAATGACTTACATGGATAGCTTAAATTAATGAAAAGATAATAACTATCATAATTCTATGTGCTAGTGAGCTAAGAGAGAGATAGTACTAGAAGTAATTAATTAACGCATAGAGATGAAGGGATCCATCTTCCGATCCAGCTAATTTGGTTGTGCCACGAAAGGACCTGCAGATCAGTTGTATTCTCCACTACGGCTTTATTTATACTGTTTTCGTCTAATGCAAAATGTGTCGGGACTCAGGAGCTTGGAATGTTTTGACAAAGTCACGGAGGTTTCTCTCCACAGATCCGCCTGTACTTGCTGCTGCTTGCGCTCTGTTTGAACCCCTTTATCCTTTCCCTTATCGCCACTGCTCTTGCACCATCACCCATGACCATGACCAACTCAATGCACCTAGCCAGCTCTGTGCCTGACACAACTGCAACCGCACTCGGCAAAGGTCTCTCGGCAAAGATCTTATCGGCAAAAATTTCTTTGCCGAGTGCCAAAAATCGACACTCGGCAAAGCCTTTGCCGAGTGCCCGACACTTGGCAAAGTTGGACCGAAAAAAACCCGAAAAAATAGGAATTTTTACCCAAAAAAAAATGGAAAATTTGTTTTAATTGGTGGAGGCCCCCACCGGTCAGTGCCCATCCATCTCTGGCTTTTTTCGCGTCAATTTCACGGCTACGCGGCCGACGGGATTCAAACCCGAGACCTCCCGCTGCGCACAAACCTCCTCTACCACTACACCACACTGTCACTTGTGTCTTGATTCCGTTTTAGTTCCTAATATATTATACTAAACCGAGTGTAAATTGTTTGATTGAGGCCCTAAACGAATTCAAATAAAAAAATTGTGAACTACAAAGTTTCATAACTTTTCGAGATCTACACTTTTAGTTTAGGAAGTTTTTCCATTCGAGGTCGTTTACAAAATTTGAATTTTAAAATTTGGAAATTCAAACGCAGTTTTGCATGACGAGATGTTTTCAAATCAAAAAGTTGCCAACTACAATGTTTCATAACTTTTGGAGATCTACAATTTTTATTTAGGAAGTTTTTCCATCCGAGGTCTTTTAAAAAATTCAAATTTTCAAATTTTCAAATTCAAACGTCGTTTTTGCATGACAAAATGATTTCAAATCAAAATGTTGCCAACTACAAAATTTCATAACTTCTCAAGATCTACAAAGTTTATTTTGGTCATTTATTCATCCGACATAGTGGTAGTGACATTGTTCACAAATCATATATATCTCTCTTCTACTTTCATAAAACTAATATGAGACATATATATTTTATGAACAACGCTATTGTCGCTTTGTCAAATGAAGAAATGACCAAAATAAACTTTGTAGATCTTAAGAAGTTATACAACTTTGTAGTTGAAAAGTTTTTCATTTGAATTCATTTAGGGCCTCAAAAATTGATTCGAAAAACTGATTTGCCGAGGGCCAAAAAATGCACACGGCAAAATGCCTCTTTGTCGAGTGCCAAAACATAGGCACTCGACAAAATATGGCTTTGCCGAGTGCCAGAAAAAAGGCACTCGGCAAACTTAAAGTAAATTGCTTGTTTGAGGCCCTAAATGAATTCAAATCAAAAAGTGGTCAACTACAAAGTTTCATAACTTTTTGAGATCTACAATTTTCATTTAGTAAGTTTTTCCATCCGAGGTCGTTTGAAAATTTTGAATTTTAAATTTGAGAGATTCAAACGTAGTTTTGCATGATAAGATGATTTCAAATCAAAAAGTTGTCAACTACATAGTTTCATAACTTTTGGAGATCTACAATTTTCATTTAGGAAGTTTTTCCATCCGAGGTCGTTTGAAAAATTCAAATTTTAAAATTTTCAAATTCAAACGTCGTTTTTGCATGACAAGATGATTTCAAATCAAAATTTTGCCAACTACAAAATTTCATAACTTATCAAGATCTACAAAGTTTATTTTGGTCATTTGTTCATCCGACATAGTGGTAGTAACATTGTTCACAAATCTTATATATTTGTCTTCTACTTTCATGAAACTAATATGAGAGATGTAGATTTTATGAACAACGTTATTGTCGCTTTGTTAAATGAAGAAATGACCAAAATAAACTTTGTAGATCTTGAGAAGTTATACAACTTTGTAGTTGAAAAGTTTTTCATTTGAATTCATTTAGGGCCTCAAAAATTGCTTCGAAAAACTGATTTGCCGAGGGCCAAAAAAAATGCACACGGCAAAAAGCCTGTTTGCCGAGTGCCAAAACAAAGGCACTCGGCAAAATACATCTTTGCCGAGTGCCAGAAAAAAACACTCGGCAAAGACGTATTTTGCCGTGTGCCAAAAAATAGCACTCGGCAAAATACATCTTTGCCGAGTGCCAGAAAAAAAACACTCGGCAAAGACGTATTTTGCCGTGTGTTTTTGTTTGCCGAGTGTATTTTATTTGGCACTCGGCAAACACGGTCTTTGCCGAGTGCCCGATAAAATACACTCGGCAAAGACTCCGGCACTCGGCAAATCGCCGGTTTCCCGTAGTGTGACAACACACCATCGCTGTTTCGCTCTCCTCTGATGCCAACCTCCCACTCTTCCTCGACCAAGTACGCATTCGTTAGCTGGTCAAACGAGTTCGGCACACCGACGATCGGCATGCCGGACGCCATGGCCTCCACCGTCGAGTTACACCCGCAGTGCGAGACGAAGCACCCGACCACCGAGTGCGACAAGACCTCCAGCTGGTCGCACCAGTCCACAACCATCCCCTGCTGGCAGTAGTGGCAGCTCTGGTTGTTCTCTGACTCCGAGCCTGAGCCATGGTGGCTGCTCTCATTGCCGTCGCCGTCGCTGACGCCGTCCTTGCTCACCACCTGCAAGTATATATGGCCGCCCACACTGCCGCAACCCTGAAGCCACCTCGTCCATCTGCCGCCTGGTGACCTTCGTCATGCTCCCAAACGACACGTGCACCACCACTGACCTGTCCGGGTGGGCACGAAGCCACCCCATGTACCTCTTCTTGTCGATGTCGTTGTCGTGCTCGAACAGATGGATCTGTGCGTCCGTCGAGGACCCGACCATGGGGCCAACGGTGACCACATCCAGGCGCCGCTTCATCTCCGCGAGCACATCCGCCTCTATAGCTCCTCGAGTGTGTTGATGAGCACCTTGGGCCACCATTGGTCCATGCTCTCGAACAGCTCTCGGAACATTTCCATGAGGGTGTTGGCTAACACGCTGCCTGTCATGTTGAGCAGGAAGGACAGGAAGTACCGAACCCGGAGAGGATGGGCATGATCACCTCGTGCATGGTGTCGTCGCCGGCGATGAGCTTGCGGTAGCCGTGGAAGTAGTGGTACTCGGTGGCGAGGATGGTGGCCGGCTGGATCCAGTACACGGCGAAGGGGATACCATGGTCCCTCGCCTTGTCCACCATTGTGGGTCCCACCATCATGAACACGATACATGTGACTGGCCTCCCACCTGGGACGAAGCCGGCGACAATGGCGGAGAGGCTCTTGGCGGTGACGCGGCGCCTGCGGGCCCAGTCCTCGGCGGCCTTGGGTGTGGCGCCGTTGTCCAAGCCGTCCGAGTGGGGAACATGGGAGATGACGCCATCGCTGTAGCTGCTATACGTACTAGTAGTAGAGGAAAAGAGTGGTTTGTTAGCTCAGAGTCCGGACACTGGGCAGGGTGTGTCATGTGCGGACGCCTGTTGTGGCTGGCATAGTTGCATCTGGATGCCCAGTTGCCCATGCGAAGCTTATCCACACAGCAGACGTGTGACGTTACGTTAGCACACTAATTGCACTATTCCCTCCAGATCTATGGATTCAAATTTGGGGTCACTACCAAGATTGAACTGATGAAGAGTATTCATAGAGATGGACCTTCCTATCACTACCAGTGATAGACCCAACAATGATAGAACGAGAGAGTCACTATTAGGTCAAGTCATTACCCGCCATCTATCGAAGTTTGACCCCCTCAATTCACAAGCATTGCTCTAGCATCTAGATTGCGCAGCCCTTGCTGCATCTCGATGCCCATGAGGAGACTTGCCCGAAGATCCTTTTCCCAGCGTCATCACCGGATGGGTGGTGTTGGGGGAAGAAGGATGCCATGAGGGTGAAGACACACAAAGGTGTTCACTAGATTTGAAAACTTCAAGGATGAAGAACATGTGGTGTAAACACAGAAGACACCAACCATATAGCTGTTTTTATAGCCAAGCCTTAAAGACGAAGGAGGGGTGAACCGAAATGTCAAGATCAGTGACCCACGCGGGTCACGAGTGTAACGGACGGGGCAGGGAAGATAGGACGCATTGGATTCTTGGTTTGCATATCCTTATCTTTAACAGGACTTAGTGATACACAATATTTGGAAAGACAAAAGACAACATGGGCATGTAGGCACACGAAGGACAAAGCCATCGGCTGGCTAATCACTCAAGTCCTTTGGGGGCTACTATCGGTGATATGGACCTAGGGTACCTCACTGCCCATGTGGGAGCTCGCTACAACTAGGGTAGCCCGAGGATGGCGAAGATGAGGCCCAACTGAGACAGGGTACATCATCGTACTTGGTGGACACGCAACCTGATGTATAGAGCTTGGTGACCGGAGCGCATGAGGAATCACCGATTGTGTACATAGATTTCCTTGTAACAAACTAGAAAACCTTCATGTAAGCCGATCGGGACTCAGATTGTAACCCTACCTTCCAAACTATGTAAGGCCGGGTAGGGAGCCCCCAATCGGTATCTCAACACAAGTTCATATATACCAACTCTAGACAACTAGATATCAGTGCTCCTGTAAACACGGAGCATATGAGATAAGAGATCTTCTCAACTAGACGTAGGGTACCCTGTAACTGAACTTGTATAAATCGGTGTCTTATGTGCTACCCACCTAATTCCCTATACGTGATATGCTGATCTGCATTGCCGGAGCCGTTCCCTCGTACACTAGGAAAATGCTAGCAACCCATGTGAGGAACTTGAGTGGACAAGTTATACAAGAAGAAATCCAACCAAGTGAGCTATGTTTGTGTACGAGTACACCGTAATTCGAGTTCCTTCACTTTTGTTATATATATAACCCTTACAAGAAAATATATGAGTAGAAAATCGAAGAGTGTTTATAATAACAAACATGGTCAAACCGAATGGATTTTTTTTTTCCGTGACCATGCCTAAACATGTTTTTCATTAAGAAGAGAAAGATACAACAAAAGGTCCCACTAGGCCTAGACTTACCATTTACAAGACTAGTCCCACAATTCAGGAATCAAGGACGGTCACCCACAAAGTTCATATCCCCTTGTATTACAAGCCTTGACTGGATTGACTTCCTGTGTTGTGAAATATAAGGGATTTTTAGGTATACAAGAATTCTAGCTCCCTTGTATATTTTATTTCAGAATAGAGACGATAGAGATTGTACATAGACGACGCACCAAATTTATATCCCAATATCATTAACAAAGCCCGTAATACTGTTTCATGCAGCGTATATATTCCGTTGGCGTTAATTAGATATGCGGGTGACAGGGTGCAAAAGCAGGCCTGTCTTTTTCTTCCTAACCAGT
The DNA here is from genome assembly GCF_019320115.1 of Miscanthus floridulus. Taxonomy (NCBI): domain Eukaryota; kingdom Viridiplantae; phylum Streptophyta; class Magnoliopsida; order Poales; family Poaceae; genus Miscanthus; species Miscanthus floridulus. The sequence goes on along the minus strand of NC_089589.1, from coordinate 141,037,948 downwards.
CCTGCAGCCTCCCAAACGTCGACATCCTTAGGCTCCACTCCGCTCGGTAGCTTCCAATCGAAGTGGTACAGAAGGCTCGCCAGTGCAAGCTCGATGTTGGCCAGTCCAAGGTTTACTCCTGGACACATTCGGCGGCCAGACCCGAATGGGAGAAACTCATAGTCTGTCCCTTTGTAGTCTCGGTTGGTGTTCTCGATCGAACCGCTCTGGCTTGAATTCCTCAGCATCTTCCCAGTACTTGGCGTCCCTGCAAATGGCCCAAACGTGGACGAACACCCATGTGCCCTTAGGAATGTCGTATCCCATGACCTGGCATGTCTCACGGCATCTGCGTTGGATGATCGGCAACGGGCAGTGCAGCCTGAGAGCTTCCTTCACCACACACTTGAGGTAGCTAAGGTTTGCCCTGGCGAGATCGTCCTCGGTGATGGTGGTGGTTTTCCCCTTGAAGGCCTCCCGGACCTCGGCCTGTGCTCTGGCCATGGTAGCCGGGTACCGGATTAGCTCTGTCATGCACCAGGTCAGCGTGGTCGACGAGGTGTCGCTGCCCGCGCCAAACAATTCCTAGCAGTAGAACAAATGAACGCAGCAATCGATCATACATATGTGCACCAGCGGCACCAGATGATAATCAAGAGAATAAGACGGCGGAGGAGAAGAAATTAAGGCCCAGTGATGAGAAATTGGGAACGCGTACGACTTACAAGCATGAGCCCCATGACGATGTCATCGGTGAGCTCGATGGGCAAGCTGGCCTCTTTCTGCAGACTGAGCAGGACAGATATCAAGCTCTCGTTTAAAGCCTTGTCACCCCGGTCCATGGCTTCCTTCATCTCGCGGATGATCTGCCCAACGATGCGCGTCATCCGGTCGCGGCACGCCATCGCTCTGCGTGGCGCCGTGCTAAGATTCTGCAACAGCCTAGATGACGGGAAGATGTTAGCTACGTTTAGTTCCGTGATCATCCCGATCGCAGTGCCCAAGGCATCCAGGTACTCGTCCTGATACTTGCACCGGCTGCCGATGGACTCCCTGACGAAGGTGTCATTGACAAAGCTAGAGATCATCTTGGACAGGTCGACCACGGTGCCAGCAGCGGCGGACGTGGCGAGGCTCTGCATGAACCGTGCCACCTCCTCCTCACGGATGCGCTGGAACGAGTGCACGCGGGCGGTGCTCATCAGCTGTAGCATGCAGAGCTTGCGAAGCTGGCGCCACTTCTCGCCGTAGCTCCCGAACACCAGGCACCCGTTGAAGGTGAGTATGCCGAGGGTGCTGTTCCTGTGACGGTCAGCGAAAGTGATGTCGTGCGTCTTGGTGATCGCCTGCGCAGCCTCCGGCGACGACACCACCACCGTGGGCAACTCGCCCAGCCAGAGCATCATGAGCGGCCCGTGCTTGTGCGCGAGGTCGCGCATTGCCCGGTGCGGCAATGGGTTGCTTATGAGGTGGTGCATGCTGCCTATCAACGGCAGCGTCCATGGCCCTGGGGGCAGCTTAAGCTTTTTTGGCTTGGTGACGAGCAAACACTTGATGAGCTTGGAGAGGATGACGGACACCACCACCACGCCCACAGCCACGAGCACCTTCTCCATGGTGGCTATACCTACTTTAATTGCGTGTGCTCGACCTTTCTGTTTAAGCCCGTTGGACATGATGGTGGCGACCGTGGCTAAATTTATATATATAGACTAGGAGTGGTAATAGGGTAAGGACGAAATGCATCTTCATTTTGAATTTTTACATGTTGTGCTGGCGGCTAAGACTAAGGATGAAACCAGGTCGGTACAGACGGATACCAGTGATCCTGAATTATTTCCCATATTTCATATTATATCCTATATTTTTTTCGGATCATAGAACCAGATACGGATCATTCGAATATTGATATCTATCTCATATACATATCAGAAATCTGATTTTGAGTATTCGGATTAAGATACGGTCGGATATTAAATGTTTGGATTCAGAATGTGGCTGTCATGGCACATCTCGGAAGATGCATGATTCCAATTAAAAGGAAAGTTGCTGGCATGATGGATGGAGTACATATATATTTGTGTCCCATGAGGAAAACAATAACGCAATTAAAGAACAAGCGACAACCTTCTAGACGGTGAAGGATGGCTATACTACTCGGCGAAAAGGATTTTTAAAAAAACCAAATACTGTTTGAAAAAGTTTACCGAGTGTCTAACAGTGACACACTCGGCATATGTTTATCATTTGCCCAGTGCAACACTCGGCGAAAAGGAATTCTAAAAACCAAACATATTTTAAAAAAATATAAAACAAATATTTGCCGAGTGCCTTGCCGTTTGACACTCGGCGAAGTTGATGTTAACGGCGGGTCTGGCGTTACGACTGTTTCTTTTCGCCAAGAGCTAAACTGCACACGGCAACATGTTTGCCGAGTGCCCGATAAATGGCACTCGGCAAAATTGGCTTTGCCGGTACTGTTTATGGCGAGTGCTGTTCGCCGAGTGTTACACTCGGCGAACAGTTTGCCGAGTGTTTCGGGCACTCGGCAAACTCAAGGAGTCCGGTAGTGATTAGTTACACCATTTGATAACACATCAATGATAAAACTAGGGGATCATCGCCTTGCACCATAAAACTTACAAAATAATTTTATTATTTTGAAGTTATAATTTTAGCATTTCCATTGACTACCTATGTTCTTTGATCCATGCTTTGCTCAAAGCTTTTTTTTATCTAAGGAACAAATATATTTTTTATTGCAAACATGACATATAACTTATTCCAAAATGAGAAATAACTATGAGGCACGAAGGCTGTATGACAGAATTTTCAATTCTAAACTTAATTAATTTTGAATGACGAAACTGTTGTGGAGTTTTTGTAGCTAGTTTTTTTTTCTGTGGATTATAATATTGCGTCCTACTTCTAACGTGCATGATGCTAATTAATTTATATTTTGTCATACAGCCCTCGTGCCTCATAATTTATTTTGTAATCTTTTGCCTAGAATATGCCCTTAATGGGAGGCATACGATAAAAAAAAGGGCAGAACAATTCTTGATAAAAAAGTATGTTAGTTTCAGTCACCGGAGAAATGTATATATATAGTCACATGCCATAAATAATTATGCTAACAAAATCAACCGTTAATTTGCCTAGAAATGTATATATATAGTCACATGCCATAAAAGTCATTTGCACATTATCGAGTGCTATCCACTATACCACACACTTTTTACAGCGACTACAGAAGAGTCGCTATAAGTCGTTATAGCGACCGATCATCGGTCGGTATAGCCCTTTACCAACCGACGTCATTAGACGGTGTAAGTGGTGGCGGTATAAAGTTATACCGACCGACATATTTATAGCGACTGATAGTTGGATGCTCTTAGTTATACCGACACTTGATCTGTCACAATCTTTACCGACCAATGGTTTGATGGTATATATCTTTTTACCGACCAACAATCCATCGCTATGTACTGACATGATTATATATAATTAATTTACAGTTACCATATAATTTCAAGCCTATTCAACATCCACACCAATCCACATTACTCATTAACGGCATAATAATCCATAACAATTCACGTTACTCATCAATCGCATGTGGTTAGATAAACATATCTCAAGTTTTCATTGAAGCCAACATTTGCACTTGTACCGTTGTACATCTTCACAAAAGAAAAGGTACATAGGCAACCTAGCTAGCTTGGTCAAGTGGCAGCCACAAGTCATATGTTGGCTTGCACAATCTAATTAGTTCACTACAAAATGCCTCAACTCCAATTACTCAAGCAAAATATCATCGGTGAGTATTTCGATTGATCTTGTTGTTGACATTATCCAACATCTCACAACCTCTAGGTCCTCCTAGCTGAACAAAGTCAAGGTGACATTTGTTAATAGAACAGAATTACATAAAGCTACAATACATCTCTGCATCGACTAAATCTAAGTCAAAAACGAATATCAAAATCATCTAGATTTCTGTAGTCTCTGTTGCAAGAAATGATAAAACATATATTGACATTTGTTGCTAGAACGTGTCATGACCATATTTGAAAATCAAGTTGTAACAGGAGACAAGAGGGTTATTCTTGTTGCCAAACGACAACTAAACATTTTCCATTCATTTATCTGACATAAGTTAACACTGGTTAAGATAAACCATTCTACCATATCTGTTTCATAAATGGTGAAAAAATACATGTAGAGGGAAGATTGATCTTGTTCATTTGATCTTCTGAGTAGAAGGGAGTTTAGCCTCTAGTTTTTTTTCATGGACACTATTTGTTTTCAGAGGCCTTAGTGATCGGAAGTGAAGTTTGAAAATGCATCTTGAAGGAGAAAATAGTTTGAGGAGCATGATAATATGGGATATTGACTTTTATGGTGTTTTCCTGGAATATGAAGTGGAACACCACTTGCAAGATTAGTAGCTTCTTGTCAGCCTTTGCATGTAGTAAATTATTGGCAATGTTCAGATGAATATGAGATGATAGGTTAATTCTATAAGGTGACCTTGAAGTGGAGCACCACTTGCAAGATTAGTAGTTTCTTGTTAGCCTTTGCATATAGTAAATTATTGGCAATATTAAGATGAATATGAGATGCTAGGTTAATTCTATAAGGTGACTCTGAAGGCCTGAACATTTACTATCCCCTGTTTTGGTTGACTAACCACACAGACCATATTTGGCCTCCTAGCTGGTGTTTTGCAAGCATATGCTACTGGAATAATATTTGTACTACTAAGTGGAATTCTGCTTTCCAATATTTACCAAATTTAATTCTGATTTTACTACTTCTAAAAATAGACATATATAATGGATTAATAGCTGGATCTTACAGGAAACTACTTAGATTTCAGTGCTTTTAATCTACTGTCAACACTCTATAGTTTGGAAATCAGCTGAAATAAACTTTAAGTCACTCAGAGGAGAAACATACCAGAAGTACCATGATTGGGTGTTGATGCCTTGCTAACCTTCATCTATCACAAATATCAATAGTTAGAAGTCTGGTCACTAATCACATATGAGAAAACAGGAAACAATGACTAGGACAATTTATTACTCTATTGTATGGCCATGCAATCGGCAACTTAAGAGCGTCAGCCATCTTCTCCACACCAGTATAAGGGTGAGGCAGAATTGCATCCCTTTTGATCACAACATTCACAACAACTTCACAATAATGCTTTCCAAGAGCTACACCTCCAAGAGTGGTTTACACCCAAAGCAACTTGCTTAGAGAATCTTCAAACATCATCTTCTGATTTGTAGCTTCTGGCATTCAGGTTCTAGTTTCCAACTCATACGTGTGGTTCTCTTCTACTCGTAGCAACACCAAGCAAGGACAAACATACATACAAGCAAACAAAACAAGGAAAACTAAGAACAATACACCACACAAGATAGAAACAACATACTAAAAGAGAGCTCATTACTAAAGTCACAAGATCACAAGAAACGCCAAGAACAGTGCTACGATTGAAAAGAGACAACTACCGGAAATTTATATTATAAAAGAAAAGCCTACATGCTTAGTTGATTTTAACTAAACAAAACTGTGCAAATATATTAATTCAGATTATTCACTATACATTTTAATTGAAAGACCGAGCTGAATCTAGTCATGTTTTTAATTACAAAAATGTCAATGTCCTTTATATACCGATTATACTTTAACTTCTGAAACAAACTAACATGTGAGAGCATCTAATGGCGTGCAGCGTGTGTTTACACTAAGTACAATTAAAAACATATTCAAGGTAACAATTAACTAAATTAACATGTTATGTATAATCACCGAGATATAAAACCTATATTGCTATTAATTATAAAACTAATTATAAACATATTAATCCATTTAATATTAAACTATATATCAGAAAGCATGTGACATGAAAAACATTAGCACTACTGCATAGAGCGCAACGACACGAATCTAATGCAACAAGAACTACTCAAAACGGATATCGAACGATTAAATGGCTGGGATTATACTGTCGATGGCAAAACCGTAATTAACTGCGTCTTCTACCTTGGGATATCTGTATGCACAGAACATGGGCCATGGTCATGGAGGAAGCTGCTGCTCGCGCGGAGGGGCTCGGGGATGGCCGGCAGAGGGTCACCGAGCGCTGGCCGGCGGCGGCACAGCACCGAGCCTAGGGCCCGCCTGGAAGCGCGGGGCGCACAGCCCTCACGGGCGGCTGTGGCTGCACGAGGCGCTGGCGGCAGCCACGCCTGATTCTCGCGCGACGGGAAGGGGGCGCACGCTGGGGCGTGGGTGGGCACCCGCCCGCGGCAGCCTAGCCCGGGGTGGCGCGGCCAAGGCCGAGTTGGCTGGAACTGGCGAAGAAGGAGCAGCCATGGAGGTTCGCCGGAAAAGAAGAAAGAAGGGTTAGGGAAACAATGAACGAGCACTGATTCGCAAAAAGGAAGGCATGAAGGCGTAGAGGAGACCGATACGAACCTCAGGGTGGGGACGGTTTCTACAGGGAACGCCAGAGACGGCCGGAAACGCTTGCCGAAGGTTGGCCGGAAGTTTGTCGGAGCTTTAAGGTTTTGAAACTTCAGCGATAGATCTGGGAGGCTTGGCTGCTCGCAAAAAGGGTCGTACTTCTAAAACCAGCGTCCAGAGCTACGCCGGCACATATAAGGTCGGTGAAAAAATGAGATATTTATTATTTTCGGAATTATTAAATAATTTCTCGAATAAAATAATTTCACAAAGTTCAGAATTGATATTTAAGTCGTGAAAAATACTTCGAAAGCTCCAAAAATTTGAGAGAAATTCTCTGAGACATTTTGGAACATGAGGAACTCAAATAAAGTATTTGGAGCCCATGAAAAGATATATTGGAGCATCTAAAAATTAGATTATGCTCCCAAAAAAGTGAGGAAAAAGGTCGAGAGTAAGGCAAAAAAATTCCTGGAAAGTTTTCATAGATAGATTGATGATGATGAACTCAAAGGAATGATTTGGAGCAAAAGAAGATGATCTTGGGATACTCCAAACGAAAAGATTAAGATTGAGAAAGCAGAAATTTGATTACAGAAAAAGATAGACAAGCCGGAGAAAGATAAACCGACTTACTAAACGCGCTTTCAAACTTTTCACAATCACAACACATAGTCAAGCAACAAACAAACATCACATCAACCAAGCCCATCGAATTATTTTTAGAAAAAAAATTGAAAACCACATTATTCTACATCTAAAGTTTCAGAAACTTAAACTAATATTGGAAAATTTCATATCAATATTGAAATCATTTACTTTACTTAGTGTTTTCTATGCACAACCCAAAATCAAAAATTTTGGGGTGTGATAACCAGCTTCTCTCCAAAATCTCCCTACTAGTCGTCTGCTTTCCTCTCTCGTGATTCAAAAAAAAAAACTCGACCTGCGGGGGTATGACGACCACCGGGCATTTTTTAAGAAGAATGATGATCTTCTCACATAGATCGAGAAAACCCCAGAAACCCCCGCTCCTATCCTGACGTAGCGGAATCTGTTGCCCCCCAGCCTAAAATTCACTCCCATGGGGAGTCGAACTTCGGACCTGAGGGGTGCCGCCGGAATTCCCTAACCACTTGGGCTACAGTCCTTTGGACTCTCTTGTGATTCACCTGACATTGCTCGCTCCGAGTTCTTGCTCGTCGTCTACCTGACGCCGGCCACCCTCTCCACCGCGCCCTACTGCAAGCTCCAGCCTCCCTCTCCATGACGTCCCTCACCCGCTTTGCTCCTTCTCTAGCAACAGACCCCGTCAGGAATGAGGAGCAAGCAAGCAACATCCTCTCTCTCTCTCTCTCTCTCTCTGCTACGTCCGTCCACCTTCCTCCATTGGCAAGCCTGCATATTATGAGTCTGTCTGTTGCTGCTATCCTCATGCTCTAAGCTGGACACTTTGTGCTGCTCAGGGAGGCCCAGATCTGCACCCTCCTTGGATCTACGGCCACTATCGCTCAGCATATGGTTTTAGGATGTTGCATTTGTTTTTTTATGTTGCGTAAGGAGATTTCTCATGGTTCGATAACAAATTCTAATGTTTCAGTAGATGATCTCTCATGTTGCTGCAACAAAACTAGCATGTTTCGTCACATGATTGTTTGGTGCTCTCATGTTGCTGCAACAAACTAGCATGTTTGGTGTTGCGGTATGCAAGTGATGATTTCTTGGTGTTGTAGTAAGCAATCATTTTCTTATGTTGATTAGAGATGTTGCATCTCCTTTATTTTTATGTTGCAGTAGTTGGCTGTTGGATGTTGCATTCTGCTGATTTTCCATGTAGCAAAACAGACTGAGATGTTACAATGATTGATTTCTCATGTTGCAACTTTTCCTCTTCTCACCTAGGTCCATGAATTTTTTTCGATCATCTGAGTTCATGAACTTTGTCTACGTCCTAGCCGCCATAAAAAGCTGGCCACATAGGACTCTGCTGTGTGGCCGCTGATGTGCGCCACGTGCTCTTTTTTGTTTTATTTCATAAACTGGCTCAAACTTTGAAAATTTGTATAAAATCATAGAAGAATCGTAAAAGGGAAAAACAAGTTTTGTTAGACTCCACGTGAGTAGATCCATGCAATAGATATACAATATGGCATGCTTTTGTGTTAAATTTTTTCTAGCTGTAGATCTATGTGTTTCTGTGTTTAATTCATAACTGCAGCTCCTGTGCTCCAATTGTGCTGAAATTTTTATAGTAGGCTACTCATGGTAAGCTTGAGCTATGGTAAACACTTCAGCTTGAGTGGAGCATATATGACTAAGTTATTGATTTACCTAGAGTCTAGGACTCAGGAGCTTGGAATGTTTTGACAAAGTCACGGAGGTTTCTCTCTACAGACCCGCCTGTACTGGCTGCTGCTTGCGCCATCTCTTTCAAGCCATTTGTCCTTTCCCTTACCGCCACTGCTCTTGCTCCATCACCCATGACTAACTCAATGCACCTTGCCAGCTCTGTCCCTGTTACCACAGCATCGCTGTTTCGCCCTCCTCAGACTTGGAAACTATTTTAGCAAACAAGTCATGACTCATGACTAAAGTACAATTTAGGATATAATTGTTGGCTTGTTGCAGCATACTCCTATGTTTCAATCTTTTGCACTCACTCTACAGTGTAACTTACACACATGGGTGCATGCATAGATCCCGTGAATGAAGAGATAATGACAAGCGTCAATAAATATTACGTACAAGCACTCTCTTTGCAGTTGCACATGTGCATAACTGCATATATAATTAAAAATGGCAAGTTTCTACTAGTATACAAATATCTTGGTAGGTGTGATGAAATAAAAAAAAACTATCTTGTGGGTGCCTAACAAATATCTGAAGATGCCTTTTCATCCTCGCGGCAGTACCTGAATATGTCAAGAAGGTCAACGATCCTCTTTGGATTGCACCTGCTTCATCTCCGTTGTGATGTGAGTTGTGACACAGCTTTAGACGCTGGCTTATTTGCACATCAGCCCTCCATATGGCACGTAGTAGCATAACCACCCTCTTCTGGGTACAACATATCCAATATAGATTTGGATACAAGCTGAGATACCTTTTTCAAATATGTATTCCAATACGGATGATGTCAACTATCTCCGACAAGATACGAATGATGTCGACGATATTGCACGTGTACTCCCTCATGTTGTAATAGAAAGGATCCAAGTGACTTTCAGACAAAATGAGAAGTCTCACAACAGATCACCTTGTCCCTCACTAGTTAGGATGAAATAGTTCGGTTATTACTTTTCTTAGTTAATGCTGTTTGTTTTTCTCTAAAAAGCAATGTTGTTTGTTTTGGGTGAAACTAAGTTTAAAAGGAATCTCAATATTTCTTGCCAAAAAAGATAGAGGAGGGAGGAGGTTCATGATTAAAATACCTTGTATTTTGGTATAAATTTTCAACTATGGATCCCTTATATTATAGGATAAAGGGAGTATGATTTAAGTATTAGATATATTTATTTTGGTATTAGACATTGAATATCAAGACTCGAATGCGGATAGATCTGATCTGTAAATGGGATCGAATGAATACATATGGATTTGATATCTAAGGGTGTGTTTGGTTCAGCGCACGTGGAACTCCATGCATTGGGCCTTGTGCATAGATTCCTAAAGATAAGGATGTTAAAAACTCTAGCAAAGCCCCTACTTAGGGGGTGTTTGGTTCCTAGCTAGAATTGGCCATGCACGCTATGTCGTCGCCCTAAAAATGGCTGCCACACATGTGACGTGGTTTGGTTTTACACTAGCAAAATAAAAGTTGTGGGCTGTCGCACCTACATGCTGTACCAAACATCAGCTTTTGCATGAATAGCGCGCCACAAGTGAGGCGTGGCAACGCGCGGTGGGAAATCAAACACCCCCTTAAGCCCTCAAAACAAAATTTGAGGGTCCGAGAAAAAAAACGAGCTCTAGTAGGGCCCCTACTAGAGGCATAAAATCTCTTTGTCGGCCCTCTTTCCCGGTGGGTGTGGAGGGAGCCCACCGTACTGCCTTGCCCTTGCGTCAATCTTGCCAATTTAGTCATGAACGATGAACTTAGGGTACGTTTGTTTGCCAGGCCCAACTGGGCCACTGCACCCTAGGGCTGCACGCTCCTTAAAGCACCCCTTAGCCTGGCCCTAGGGGAACTATTTTTTTTTCGTTTCTCCCGAGCTCGCCCCGAGCGGGCTCAACAGAGGCAGCAACGAGTGATTTCTGTCACCTCGGTGCCTCTTACCTCCTCCCCGTCTTCTCAACGAAATCGCGAACCACGCAGGCCGCCGCCGGCGAGCGAGCCACGGGTGCGGCCCACGCTGCCCTGCAGGCCACAGGGGTAGGCACCACCGCCGCGGGCGTGCAGGCCGCCGCTAACACCTCCGCCGCCTCACGCCATTCATGCCGCTCGCCGCGCCGCTGCCCTTCCCACTCCTCGATCTCTTCCTCGCCGCTTCACGCAGGAGCTGCTCCTCTTCGCGAACCGTGAGAAAATACATCATGTATGAAGAAGGCTCTGTTTTCTTGAGAAAATGTCTTAAATCAAAAATATATTCAAGCGACGTCTTGTTTGAAGTTTTTATTGTAATATACAAAATAGAGCAATCATAATTCAATTTAGATACTCCGTTTGTAAACTATGTCTTTTTTAGTTGTAATAATAAATGCAGAGTTTTTGGTGAAACATGTTGTCCCACCCAACATACATAGTATTTAGGCCTCGAGAAAAAGAAAAAAAAGAAGAGATACGAAGGAAATATGCATGTGGGAGTGGGAAGGAGAGGGACCAAAAGTAACGTGGCACATTACCAACACCTCCACACTACAAATCCAGGCAGTCAAGTGCCACGGGAATCTCCACTGAACTCACGCCTGATTACCCCCCCCCCCCCCCCCCCCCCCCCCCCCCCCCCCCGCCGCCCGAGCGGCCCTCCACATCATCCCGATGCCGCTCGTCTATCTCGTGACACAGGCATCCCCGGCAACACATACATTTAATGCAGGACCTCAACCGCTGCAAAAAGGTAATAGAAAACATGGGTGAGCTACACAGGAGCAGAGTTGGCAGATTCAACAATGTAAATTTTTTGCTTTTAAGAAAGGAAGACAACATAATGATGCATCCACCTTTGTGAATACCTACAGTATGACCATTTTTGTGTGAAACTCAACCTTGCACTCTTGCCAGCACAAGCAAAGAGCATAAAAAGATTAACCAAAATTATATGTTTACTAGCAGTGCATGGTGCTTTTTATTTTCCCAGCAGAGCAGCATGTGTATTGGTCGAATCCTTCCATTTGCTCATTTTTCTTTTAGGGTGACAGGCTACATTGTGATAATGCCATTATCTAGTTAGCCAAATATCCCCAAACAATCCCAGCAGTAATAATATGCAAAACATCATACATTACTTTAATGACCGAGCCATTACTAGCAATATCTTCACAATTTGCAATAAATTTAAAGCCAATAGAAACTGAGAAACATAATCCCAAACAATAGCCAAGATTTCCTTTTTATCATTATTAATAAAGCACCAGGTCCCAGAATCACATATTGTGGAGATTGCCGGTCCAAAAGACATGTCAATTTCTACGGTACTCCGAAGTCAATGTAGACCATCCATTTAGTTTGAATCTAAACGGTTAGGATGAGCTATTACCTCCTAGGACCAGGTCCACAAATTTGGCAATGTACCATTTGCTTTAGAAACTGACAATGTAAACATGCATCCACATTTCTGATTACCCCTAAACCGTGCCCTCTTGCCAAAACAGGCAAAAGAGACTATCATTCCTAGTTGGTGATGCCACCCCCCCCCCCCCCCCCGCCCCCCCCCCCCCCCTCCCACACACCCCGTGAGCACCACTACCACGGCACATAAACAACAAAGCAGTCACCACTACCACCACAACTACTATTACAACAAATCAGTCTTCATTTCAAAAAAACAACAAACCAGTCACCAGAAATATCATTCAAGACATCATACTTTATTGGACTGAATCCCTTACTAGCATTATCTTCACAATTAGCGCCAATTGTAAAACCAGTACAAACTGAGAAACATGATCCCATAAACTGCTAGCCACGGCACATTCAAGAAACAAAATGACACAATGACTCATACCCATTACCGAAGCAACATTTTAAAAGTTTAATAGCTCCTCTTTTCACCAAACTATCAGCAGTCACAGGAGGGACATAGATTTTCCATAACAAAGAAATTTACAGAGGCTTGACACCTCAAAAAATGACGAGTGCGTACAATAGCCAAAATCCCCCCTTTATCATAATTAATAGAGCACGAGGTCCTGAATCCCAAGTTTTGGAGATTGTCCATTTGAGGTCCAACAGACATGTCAATTTCTACGGTACTCCGAAGTCAATGTAGACCATCCATTTAGTTCAAACATAAAACGGTTAGGATGAGATATTACCTCCTAGGAGCAGGTGCATAGAGTTGACAATGTAACATTTGCTAAAAAAAAGACAATCATGCATCCACATTTCTGAATACCCCTCAACCATGCCCTCTTGCCAAAACAGGCAAAAAAAAAGCAAAATGACTTGTTTAATAGCAGGAAACATTGTACTTAATTTCCCAGCAGACCAGCGGCAAAAATAAGAGCTTGTGCATTGGTCGAAGTCCTTAGGTGGTTTGCTTTCTTTTTAGAATGTCAGGCCATAATACTCATTCCTAGTTGCTAGTTGGTGGACCCCCTCCCACACACACACAACAACAACAATAACAACTAGTGCAACAAACAAATTGTATTTAGTGCAACAAAGTAATAGAAAACAGAGACCTTTCCTTAACTTCGGGTAGAAACAGCAGCATCCCCAGGCCATGAAGAGGAGAAGTGATAAGATTCCATTGACAAAAGTGACTTGTGTCCATTACTTAGCTGACATGCAGACGGTCATCAAGCCTCCCATAGACAGCACATACACCACCTCAAGAATAACTGCCCCAGCAACCACCCCAATTCTACCGAGATCTTTTTGTTGGGCCTTCGCTTGTCCTGCCATGTACAGAGTCATTAGAAACATCATGAAGGGGAGGCAGATGACGATCAATTTTGCCTAGTTCTTGAAGGACTCAGAAAATGTCTGGTGCGTCCCAGGGATGCATATGCTATTCTTCGGAGCCCACGCCAGAAAATAGGTGGCAAAATAGATGTTCAGGGATAAGGTCCCATGACAGCTACGGTGGCCACGCTATCCAAGAAATCTACAAGGCCTGTGAAAAGTAGCCAGGATTATGTTTTCTAACTACTACTTCTTTGGTAAAACAAACTGATCAATATGTACCTTCTTGGGTAAGGACCACTTCTTGTTAAGTGGGCACCGAGGCCCGCAGCAACCCTTCAAGACTGAACCGGTCCATGCACAATATCCACAGCACCCCAAGACTGTCCAGATCCAATTGTAGCACCACGCGCAGCAACCCTTCAACCCTTCCACGGTCACCCCACAGCAACCCTTGCAGTATGAGATGGATCGGTTGCTAGGGATGCCTGTGTCACAACATAGATGTGGGGAATTAGATAGATGTGGAGCTGATGTGGAGCCTGCGAGAATCAGGCGTGAGTTGCTTTTGTTGGTGGAGATAATTGTGCCATGAGATTGTCGTTCATTTTATATTCTAGAGTTTGTAATGTCACGGTACCATCTGGATCAACCGTTTGTAATGTCATGCCATTACACCTAATATTCTTTGTCACTCACTGCCTATCACCTAATAGTTTTGATTCAAACTAAAGTAGTTTATTTGTGCCGACTCATGAACAAAAGTCAAGTCTACATCGCCAAATACCGAAAATCATGAGGGAGCTATTGGGCTGTTGCATCGTGCAATGGCACATCAGCATGCCACTGCCCCCTCATCGCTCGATGGCTTGAGAGCAAGTAATAAAACACTGTAAGTAGGCTGAATACTGAGGTGGAGGAGAAAGAAAAGGAGAGAGAGGAGAAGCAGGTCGTAAGCTTACAGCCGGTTTGACACAAGAACCAAAAAAACTTTGTGAGAGAGACAAGTAGACCATGTGTTAATAGTGAAGAGCTAACTACTATATGGATGGGTGGAGATATGGGCTGCAAAGATCCCTACAACCAGCAGTCGGCTATATTATTAACATTGCTCTGAAGGGAGGTTGACTGCTCATCAAATGGTCATGCAAACACACTACAATTTAATTGAAGCTTGTTGGGTTTGGCTCAAATAGGAGAGAGAGAATGCTAGAGTTTGGCTGTGAGTGAGGAGAACCCACTAATCTTTGTCCCTTGGGCTGTATTTATAAGAGAGGTGGGACCATGGGAGAAGACAATCTTTCTACCAACCCCTATGTATTGCAAATTACATATAGGTCCTTAATCCTTACAACTAGGACCTTTTTCACAAGAATGGGTAGGACTGGACCTTGCCTTACAAGAATGGGTAGGACTAGACCTTTTCTATAGTAGTGTGAGGACAGATCAAAGAAGTCCACAAATTTCATGGATCCGGTTACTTTTTTCACACAGGTCACAACCGAATTTCATTACGATTTTAACAAAACTACAACGTTCAGTATGATACGATCAAGCATAAATTAAAAATGCCACAACAAAATGGTTCCCCAATGTTGATCACCAGGGGTCAGCCATCACGAACAAAACATGAGCCAACTAAGCAAAATGTCTTAGAACATCATACAGAACAGAGCCTCCAGATACATGGCCCAAGCCGGCACATCACGCAGAGACTGGAACTTCCAAAGAAAACTAGCCTTTGATCACCAAAAGGAACCAACTACTTCTCTCCTTGCATCTGCATCTCCAAATCGTTTTTGTGACCAAACTTAACCAACAAAATGAACCATCTGCCTCTCGTCTTGCACCTGCTTCTCCACATCCTTCCTGTGAAAGAATAGAGCCACCATCTTGATAGTTTCCACGTCCTGAATAACCTACGCCTCCAACTCGGATTTCTGAAGATCTTCCCAATAAGTGATAAAAGAACACATCATACAAATGATCTCAGTAGGCAATTTAATCCTTTTGTTCTCAAAGCACACCAAATTTCTAATTCGCCAAATGGTCTAGTAGATGGCAGCTAAGCCCAGGGTGATAAAAGAACACATGTACAAATGGCCTGATTGCTGCAAGGGCTGGATCCGCCACCTCAAAAAGCTAGCGACTATGCCCACAGTAGTCAGGCCTGCCTCCTTCAGAACCACTATCGTTTGGAGTAGAGGATGGATCTTCTTCTTGTCGGCATTAGAGACACACTCCTTCCAGCGGAAATCGCTCACGGGAGAGTACCTGGTGTCCTCCAGTGATGCAGTCCCCTATCTGGCGTGCCAGCTATCGTGGGTTCGTAACAAGCATCGTGGTTGTCCATCGAAAGTCAATGTGTGGGTCTCCAGTGGCTTGGATACTCAAAACACGAAAGAGACACATCGATTTATCCTTGTTTGGGCTTCTGAGCCTACGTCCAGCAGTATAGTAAGCTTCGTGTTAGGAATGGCCAATCAAAGGATTACAATGGTGGAAATCAGAAGAGTTTGGTAGGGGATCGCTTGGTGCTATCAAAGTGTTCGTCGGTGTTCTTCCTCAGCGATTAAGAAACTGGCCTTCTCTAGCTGAGGTTCTCTAGTTCTCTTGGGAATCATCCCCCTTCTATAGCAGTCATCCCTCCCCTTATATTCCAAGGAGGGCTGGTGCACGTTTGAGATCTAGTCTATGGTCTATGCACATGGTGCATCAGTCCTCTGCCGCAGCATGGATGGACCTCGCCTTGTCGTGTAGGGAGGTGTCGACAAAGCCGCAATCACCTCCTGACGTCACTGCCACCGTTCTAGCATTTGATCGTCAGGAGCTGTCTACTGCGGCACAGCCTCCCCTGGGTGAACCTTCTTGAGGTTTCCTTGGCTTGCAAGGGCCCCCGCTTGGAGGGGCTGACGAGTGGGCCATAGAGCCCTTTGCTCCTACAGTTGGTGAAGTCCTTTGTCCTGTTGTGTCACATAGGTTGTCTGACCTAGCCGAAGGAGTGGCCGACAGGGCCTTCGCGCCAATTGAACAGGTAGACGGCACTCGCGCCATATCTTTATGCTGAGGGACACTCGCTTTATTCTGAGGGAACAGTTCTTGTGCAGTGGCATCTTCTCCATTCCTAGAGCTGTAAAAACTCTGGTTGCTCGTGATTTTGTCGAACTCGTGGTTCCAATACAAAGCCACCCCCGGACGCCCCGATGCAACAATCCAACCACGGTTGGAGACTGACAGGTGGACCAAATAAAAAAAAGAAAACAGCCAGACCGATGCTCTGCTATGCTGCAAACCCAAACATAATTGAGTGCTGTCTCACGTGGATAGTGAGCCGCTGACGTGGATAGTAAACTGCTGATGTGGATAATGACTTACATGGATAGCTTAAATTAATGAAAAGATAATAACTATCATAATTCTATGTGCTAGTGAGCTAAGAGAGAGATATTACTAGAAGTAATTAATTAACGCATAGAGATGAAGGGATCCATCTTCCGATCCAGCTAATTTGGTTGTGCCACGAAAGGACCTGCAGATCAGTTGTATTCTCCACTACGGCTTTATTTATACTGTTTTCGTCTTATGCAAAATGTGTGGGGCTCAGGAGCTTGGAATGTTTTGACAAAGTCACGGAGGTTTCTCTCCACAGATCCGCCTGTACTTGCTGCTGCTTGCGCTCTGTTTGAACCGCTTTATCCTTTCCCTTATCACCACTGCTCTTGCACCATCACCCATGACCATGACCAACTCAATGCACCTAGCCAGCTCTGTCCCTGACAACACACCATCGCTGTTTCGCTCTCCTCTGATGCCAACCTCCCACTCTTCCTCGACCAAGTACGCATTCGTCGGCTGGTCAAACGAGTTCGGCACACCGACGATCGGCACGCCGGACGCCATGGCCTCCACCGTCGAGTTCCACCCGCAGTGCGAGACGAAGCACCCGACCGCCGAGTGCGACAGGACCTCCAGCTGGTCGCACCAGTCCACAACCATCCCCTGCTGGCAGCAGTGGCAGCTCTGGTTGTTCTCTGACTCCGAGCCCGAGCCATGGTGGCTGCTCTCATCGCCGTCGCCGTCGCTGACACCGTCCTTGCGCACCACCTGCAAGTATATATGGCCGCCCACACTGCCGCAACCCTGAAGCCACCTCGTCCATCTGCCGCCTGGTGACCTTCGTCACGCTCCCAAACGACACGTACACCACCACCGACCTGTCCGGGTGGGCACGAAGCCACCCCATGTACCTCTTCTTGTCGACGTCGTCGTCGTGCTCGAACAGATGGATCCGTGCGTCCGTCGAGGACCCAACCATGGGGCCGACGGTGACCACATCCAGGCGCCGCTTCATCTCCGCGAGCACATCCGCCTCTATAGCTCCTCGAGTGTGTTGATGAGCACCTTGGGCCACCATTGGTCCATGCTCTCGAACAGCTCTCGGAACATTTCCATGAGGGTGTTGGCTAGCACGCTGCCTGTCATGTTGAGCAGGAAGGACGGGAAGTACCGGACCCGGAGAGGATGGGAATGATCACCTCGTGCATGGTGTCGTCGCCGGCGATGAGCTTGCGGTAGCCGTGGAAGTAGTGGTACTCGGTGGCGAGGATGGTGGCCGGCTGGATCCAGTACACGGCGAATGGGATACCATGGTCCCTCGCCTTGTCCACCATCGTGGGTCCCACCATCATGAACACGATACATGTGACCGGCCTCCCACCTGGGACGAAGCCGGCGACAATGGCGGAGAGGCTCTTGGCGGTGACGCGGCGCCTGCAGGCCCAGTCCTCGGCAGCCTTGGGTGCGGCGCCGTTGTCCAAGCCGTCCGAGTGGGGGAACATAGGAGATGACGCCGTCGCTGTAGCTGCAGGCCTCCTCTGCCTCGCCACCTCCGGTTGATGATGGCGTGGGGAACAGGCGGCATTGGGCGGCTACCGGCATGGAGAGCGTGGCGAGGATAGAGCGGACGTCGATGTGGATGAGCCGTGCGAGACGGTGAGGTAGGGCGCGTCCTGGGTTCACGTGGCTCTGCATGCCGTAGGCCACCACCAGGAAATGGTGGCCATGGGAACTTGTGTGCTGCTGCTGCTGGTGTTCCTGCTTGTCGGCCATGGAGGCAGAGCGATGGGAGCTACTATACTATACGTACTAGTAGTAGAGGAAAAGAGTGGTTTGTTAGCTCAGAGTCCGTACACTGGGCAGGGTGTGTCATGTGCGGACGCCTGTTGTGGCTGGCATAGTTGCATCTGGATGCCCAGTTGCCCATGCGAAGCTTATCCACGCAGCAGACGTGTGACGTTACGTTAGCACACTAATTGCACTATTCCCTCCAGATCTATGGATTCAAATTTGGGGTCACTACCGAGATTGAACTGATGAAGAGTATTCGTAGAGATGGACCTTCCTATCACTACCAGTGCTAGACCCAACAATGATAGAACGAGAGTCACTATTTGGTCAAGTCATTACCCGCCATCTATCGAAGTTTGACCCCCTCAATTCACAAGCATTGCTCTAGCATCTAGATTGTGCAGCCCTTGCTGCATCTCGATGCCCATGAGGAGACTTGCCCGAAGATCCTTTTCCCAGCGTCATCACCGGATGGGTGGTGTTGGGGGAAGAAGGATGCCATGAGGGTGAAGACCCACAAAGGTGTTCACTAGATTTGAAAACTTCAAGGATGAAGAACATGTGGTGTAAACACAGAAGACACCAACCATATAGCTGTTTTTATAGCCAAGCCTTAAAGACGAAGGAGGGGTGAACCGAAATGTCAAGATCAGTGACCCACGCGGGTCACGAGTGTAACGGACGGGGCGGGGAAGATCGGACGCATCGGATTCTTGGTTTGCATATCCTTATCTTTAACAGGACTTAGTGATACACAATATTTGAAAAGACAAAAGACAACATGGGCATGTAGGCACACGAAGGACAAAGCCATCGGCTGGCTAATCACTCAAGTCCTTTGGGGGCTACTATCGGTGATATGGACCTAGGGTACCTCACTGCCCATGTGGGAGCTCGCTACAACTAGGGTAGCCCGAGGATGGCGAAGATGAGGCCCAACTGAGACAGGGTACATCATCGTACTTGGTGGACAAGCAACCTGATGTATAGAGCTTGGTGACTGGAGCGCATGAGGAATCACCGATTGTGTACATATAGATTTCCTTGTAACAAACTAGAAAACCTTCATGTAAGCCGATCGGGACTCAGATTGTAACCCTACCTTCCAAACTATGTAAGGCCGGGTAGGGAGCCCCCAATCGGTATCTCAACACAAGTTCATATATACCAACTCTAGACAACTAGATATCAGTGCTCCTGTAAACACGGAGCATATGAGATAAGAGATCTTCTCAACTAGACGTAGGGTACCCTGTAACTGAACTTGTATAAATGTCTTATGTGCTACCCACCTAATTCCCTATACGTGATATGCTGATCTGCATTGCCGGAGCCGTTCCCTCGTACACTAGGAAAATGCTAGCAACCCATGTGAGGAACTTGAGTGGACAAGTTATACAAGAAGAAATCCAACCAAGTGAGCTATGTTTGTGTACGAGTACACCGTAATTCGAGTTCCTTCACTTTTGTTGTATATATAACCCTTACAAGAAAATATATGAGTAGAAAATCGAAGAGTGTTTATAATAACAAACATGGTCAAACCGAATGGATTTTTTTTCCGTGACCATGCCTAAACATGTTTTTCATTAAGAAGAGAAAGATACAACAAAAGGTCCCACTAGGCCTAGACTTACCATTTACAAGACTAGTCTCACAATTCAGGAATCAAGGACGGTCACCCACAAAGTTCATATCCCCTTGTATTGCAAGCCTTGACTGGATTGACTTCCTGTGTTGTGAAATATAAGGGATTTTTTGGTATACAAGAATTCTAGCTCCCTTGTATATTTTATTTCAGAATAGAGACGATAGAGATAGTACATAGACGACGCACCAAATTTATATCCCAATATCATTAACAAAGCCCGTAATACTGTTTCATGCAGCGTATATATTCCGTTGGCGTTAATTAGATATGCGGGTGACAGGGTGCAAAAGCAGGCCTGTCTTTTTCTTCCCAACCAGTCCTGCAGCCTCCCAAACGTCGACATCCTTAGGCTCCACTCCGCTCGGTAGTTTCCAATCGAAGTGGTACAGAAGGCTCGCCAGTGCAAGCTCGATGTTGGCCAATCCAAGGTTTACTCCTGGACACATTCGGCGGCCAGACCCGAATGGGAGAAACTCATAGTCTGTCCCTTTGTAGTCTCGGTTGGTGTTCTCGAACCGCTCAGCATCTTCCCAGTACTTGGCGTCCCTGCAAATGGCCCAAACGTGGACGAACACCCATGTGCCCTTAGGAATGTCGTATCCCATGACCTGGCATGTCTCACGGCATCTGCGTTGGATGATCGGCAACGGGCAGTGCAGCCTGAGAGCTTCCTTCACCACACACTTGAGGTAGCTAAGGTTTGCCCTGGCGAGATCGTCCTCGGTGATGGTGGTGGTTTTCCCCTTGAAGGCCTCCCGGACCTCGGCCTGTGCTCTGGCCATGGTAGCCGGGTACCGGATTAGCTCTGTCATGCACCAGGTCAGCGTGGTCGACGAGGTGTCGCTGCCCGCGCCAAACAATTCCTAGCAGTAGAACAAATGAACGCAGCAATCGATCATACATATGTGCACCAGCGGCACCAGATGATAATCAAGAGAATAAGACGGCGGAGGAGAAGAAATTAAGGCCCAGTGATGAGAAATTGGGAACGCGTACGACTTACAAGCATGAGCCCCATGACGATGTCATCGGTGAGCTCGATGGGCAAGCTGGCCTCTTTCTGCAGACTGAGCAGGACAGATATCAAGCTCTCGTTTAAAGCCTTGTCACCCCGGTCCATGGCTTCCTTCATCTCGCGGATGATCTGCCCAACGATACGCGTCATCCGGTTGCGGCACGCCATCGCTCTGCGTGGCGCCGTGCTAAGATTCTGCAACAGCCTAGATGACGGGAAGATGTTAGCTACGCTTAGTTCCGAGATCATCCCGATCGCAGTGCCCAAGGCATCCAGGTACTCGTCCTGATACTTGCACCGGCTGCCGATGGACTCCCTGACGAAGGTGTCGTTGACAAAGCTAGAGATCATCTTGGACAGGTCGACCACGGTGCCGGCAGCGGCGGAAGTGGCTTATGAGGTGGTGCATGCTGCCTATCAACGGCAGCGTCCATGGCCCTGGGGGCAGCTTAAGCTTTTTTGGCTTAGTGACGAGCAAACACTTGATGAGCTTGGAGAGGATGACGGACACCACCACCACGCCCACGGCCACGAGCACCTTCTCCATGGTGGCTATACCTACTTTAATTGCGTCTGCTCGATCTTTCTGTTTATGCCCGTTGGACATGATGGTGGCGACCGTGGCTAAATTTATATATAGACTAGGAGTGGTAATAGCGTAAAGGACGAATTGCAACTTCATTTTGAATTTTTATATGTTGTGCTGGCGGCTAAGACTCTGGATGAAACCAGATCGGTACAGATGGATACCAGTGATCCTCCATTATTTCCAATATTTCATATTATATCCTATATTCTTTTCGGACCATAGAACCAGATCGGCTCATTCCAATATTGATATCTATCTCATATACATATCAGAAATCTGATTTTAATTATTCGGATTAAGATACGGTCGAATGTTAAATGTTTGGATTTAGATACGAATTATCCGGAGAGTGGCTGTCATGGCAGATCTCGGAAGATGCATGATTCCAATTAAAAGGAAAGTTGCTGGCACGATGGATGGAGTACATATATTAGTGTCCGCTGAGGAAAACAATAACGCAATTTAAGAACAAACGACAACCTTCTAGACGGTGGAGGATGGCTATACTACCAGGCAACCTTTTTTGACAAATCGCAAGCTTTATTGATTGAGATTAGTTACACCATTTGATAACACATCAATGATAAAACTGGGGGGATCATCGTCTTGCACCATAAAACTTACGAAATATATTATCCTCCTATTATTCTACTATTGTTCCTTTCTACTATCCTTCTGTTGCAAAGAAATCTTCTCTAACAAATTAGGACGTACTGCTATGCCAATCATTTTTCTATTGCCGAGGAGTATTATCTTATAATTTTATTATTTTGAAGTTATAATTTTAGCATTTCCATTGACTACCTATGTTCTTTGATCCATGCTTTGCTCAAAGGTTTTTTTGATCTAAGGAACAAATATATTTTTTATTGCAGACAGGACATATAACTTATTCCAAAATGAGAAATAACTACGAGGCACGAAGGCTGTATGACAGAATTTTCAATTCTAAACTTAATTAATCTTGAATGAGGAAACTGTTGTGGAGTTTTTCTAGCTAGTTTTTTTTTCTGTGGATTATAAGTATTGCGTGCTTTTTCTAATGTGCATGATGCTAATTTATATTTTGTCATACTGCCCTCGCGCCTCATAATTTATTTTGTAATCTTTTGCCTAGAATATGCCCTTATTGGGAGGCATCCCATAAAAAAAAGGGTAGAACAATTCTTGATAAAAAAGTATGTTAGTTTCAGTCACTGGAGAAATATATATATAGTCACGTGCCATAAATAATCATGCTAAAAATCAACCGTTAATTTGACGTGGTTAATAGTAGAACTGTGGATTTTAAAAAGAAACACGGTGCTATTTGTTTTTGCAATCTTTGTAAGACATGTGTATTTTTCTTCGCGTCTCGTGAGGGCTGTGATGGAATATTTTATTGCGTGTTTCTTAATTTTCTTCTTATTTTCTCCTCTTATTTTGTTTGAATTACTCATTTTTTTATTTATACGTATCTTAACCAGTAGGGTCTTCCCTGACGGTTTCGTCCGTCACAGAAAAAAAATTGCTGGGGTAGTGTCTTCTAAAAAAAGATCCTTGAAATAGACATATATAATTATATACTCTCTTTGTTCCAAATTAAATTAGCTTCTAGAATTGTCATAAGTTTAGCCAAAGTTATAGAAAAGTGCATCAATATTTAAGACACTAATTTAGTATTACTATATACATCATGAAATATATTTTTACTATATACTTATTCGGTGTCATTTTCTGAAATTGATTTATTTTGGGATGGAGGGGACTATACTGAAACGAACGTGCATGCACGTGTAACCAGCATCTCTGAGCGTCGTTGAAATTCTCGATTATTAGTTTATTTATCAATTAGTTTGTCCTGCCGCAGATAACATATTATTAAAGTTAGCATATGCAGCTCGTGGCTGATCACTCCAGATTGATCAGTAATGGTCGATCGATGCCACCTAGCACAAACAAGCCTAGTAGTATTATCTTATTATACACTCTCTAAAACTTTTTTAAAATATATAAACTCTCTCGTCGTGGAGTTTTTTTTTTCCGAAGACTCCTCGTGGAGTTATAATAATATACTTGCAATCTAGGCGATAGTATTTTTTATTTAATTCACAAATAAATAAAGAAGATACAATTGAAGACCACCCACCTTGAGGCGGGACTTCTGCATTGCTTGACTTCTTAAGTTTATTATGTCAGGATGATGCCTTTATCGGTTTGTTCAAGACTATCGACTTCACATCATCGTCAACTATTTGTCCGACATCATCTTCGGATCGACAATTCTGCTACATCTATGTTGATCTGCAATATAAGAGTGAAGTGAAACAGCTTGTGACATTCGTGTACCTCAAAAAAAAAACCGCATGTTCATGTAAATAATTTTTTATATCTGTGTTCCAAATTTGTATGATGAAATTGAAATGTTTATCATGAACCTAGTCGATCACAAGCAGCAGTGGAGGGTCAGCCAGCAAGGTTAATTTCACAAAACCCACCTAATCCTACGGTTTAGGATTCCTAACATCAATCATTGCCTTACACAGTGATAAAAAATCAGCTGTGTCTACATGGAGGTGGGATACTAACAGAGAGAAGTACGATATAGTAGGCAACTTACCTGTTGCGTTGAGGAAGATGAGCCAGCAAAGTTCGCCGCCGTCGTTGTAGGTGCGGAGGTCAGCGGCGCCGTCAGGCAGCGTAGGCGCGCTGGGTTGTGCCGACGGAGTCACCCCTTGCATTAAGATTGGAAACGATCGATGTCGCCGAACCGTCGATTCCACAAACGTGATGGCCGCCTCGTTCAAGCAAGAACTACGCCATTAGTGCATGGAGACATTGACAGAGAAAGAGAGAGATTGACGTGCATGCCCTCGTGCAAAGCAATAATAAATCAAGCAAAGCATGCAAATCAATCAATTATCAATCACGCTATGCAGGGAAGGAACGAAATCACGATATGCAACGTGGATCGCAGGCCAGACTGAGCGCGCGCAGTCTGGCGGCGCCTGCGCATCTGCGCAGTCCTGAGACTGTGGGCGCGGTGTGCAGGGAAGGCCGGACGCGGCGGCGGAGTCCAGCGACCAGCGGTGACGGCGGCGCAGTTCGGCGGCGCGTTACGGAGTACCGTGGGAGGAAGTCCTTGCAGTTCCCTGAGGCGCAGGGCGGAGCGGAGCGGGGATCCTTTTCATTACACGTGGCGGCACAGCCCGACGTAGGCCGGAGGAAGACGAAGGGATTCACGACACGAGCCGGTCCGCGGGAGCTGGCCCGGTAGCGCGTGAGAGGGTGCAGGGCGTCGCAAGATCGGACTGGCTGAGGAAAGAAATATTATACTTTTTGGTCGAAAGGGGCAGGCGGGGGATTCGATCCCCGTGTGCGCGGCGGCGGCCGGCGAGGTGGGGTGGGAGCAACGTTGGAGAAGGTCGAGGGATGATAGAAAGAACCACGGCCCTTGGATTGAGTTGAAGCCTATAAAGGAGGATTACATGGCTTTGATTTTAATGTTGTTGTATTCTTGGTTACAAAATTATGTGGTACACAAAGGCTGAACTATCGCAGCGGAGGGGACAATTTGGAGGTATACCTAACTTTATTTTGACTGTTCCTTTATATTGGAGGAAGAGTCCGCCTTATATAAAGGTTCACATGCTTCAGTACGATTGATGATGATTGCACCATATGAATCATAGGTTATTCTAGATAGTAATAAGAAATATCACGCTCTTTGTCCCCATTATTAGGAACCTGTTCGCTTTAACTACTCCAGCGGTACTTTTTAGCGAATGAATAGTATTTTCCTCTCACAACAAATCAGGATAAACCAAATTTCAGTGAAACGAACAGGGAGTTGTCATCCATGGGGCCGAATCAAGCATCACACATCTATATATTAACTAACTAACTAACTAATCTCTATCTCTATTCTATACACCTAAAAAATATATATTGTTATCGTTGGACGTCTTGCCCCGTCGCTCCGCTCGCCCGTGCGCGCGTGCCCACGCGTCTGCACCCCTGCTCGCTCACATGCGGTTGCAGCGGGCCGAACGGACAGGCCTCCTGCCCGCATGTTACATGAGTCCATTCCTGGTTCATGTACGAGTCCGTTCCTGGTTCGTGTGGCGCAAAAGAAACGCATGGCTAGAGGAAGACCTGAAATTAATTCAAAATAGTTTAGGATTCCCTATACAAAAGTGTTTATTATTACTTACCACCTAAAAAGCGAGAGGAGGTTTCGTGCACTTCGTGTGCGCGACCGCCCCCAGGGCCCACATGCATATTCGTGTGCGCGTTCCACTACCGGAGACACATTTTCTCCCGTCGGCCCAGCCCACTCCCCTCGGCTGCACGTCTCCCGTCAGAGGCACAAAACCATCCCCCACGTGACCTGTATACCGTCCGGGAAGGTTTCTCCTGCCGTCACGGGTGCTCGTCGCCAGCCCATACAGATGATTTTCGCGGGCTACCGCAGCTGTTGGCCCACAGAACAGAGAGAGGAGCAGATCGAGCGCGCGGGATTCTGACAAAAAATTCCGATGCGCACGTCCAGTCCGCGCCAACAGCCCCGCGTGACCGGCTCCATCCCCAATCTATTTTCCTCGGGTTCCTTTCCGCCAGCCTGCTCGCGCCGCATCCAGCCTGCCGCATCGAGCGACGCCGCCTGCCTCTCCCCACCCAGCGCCCAGCATCGCCGCCGCCGCCGCCGGCAGCCCGCCACCGCCCGCCCGCCGTCGGCCGTCCTCAGCCACCAGAACAGTCGCTGCTTCTCCTATTCCCTAGCCCCGGCGCCTAGAAACCCTAGCGCCGCCGGCCGCCGGCCGTCGGCCACCCGCCGCCATGCTGTCAGCCACCGGACTCGTCGCCCCCGCCCCTATACCCTAGCCCCGACGCCGTTCCCCACGACGTCCAGAAGCCAGGTACGAGGTACCACCAATTCTGTTGTTGCTTGTATGTGTTCGATGGAATTTTCCTTTTTTTTACTAAAGCAAATTCGTTCTTGCTTGTATGTGTACGGTGGAAAAGGTGGCTGCCTTCAATCTCACAGATCTGGTATAAGTTGCATCAACAATCCAAGTTCATCCCCTTGCTCTGTGATTCCAGGTACTCACGATAGTTCTGTTATCACCCCAACTGCTTGTGGAGATTTCTTCCTTTTCTTTTTAGGCCTGAAGCAAATTGTGCTGTGCATGTACAGAAGTGGGAGAGGTGAATCATGGCCTGAGAGACATTTTCTTAAGCACCTATTGACGACCTGGAATTTCTGCTAGTGATTGTCCAGTGAAGATCTAGTTGGTTAGTTCATCCTCTCAGATTTTTATCGATTCATGCTATACAGTATTTCTTCTTTGGTTTTGTCGGACATACATAAGTTGTAAATTTGTAACAGGTAAGTTGACTCGAGGCTATTGCTGTTGCCATTTCGCTTCTGGCTACACTGGGAGTTACCATTTAGTGGTAAGCGTTTCTTTCAATGAACCTTAATCTCAATAGTACTATAACTTATCTGAATTTTTTGGCATTGTTAAAACATTTGGAGTGTAGTTTTCGTTTCAGTATACTATCCTATGTTCATGTCTGCTACTTTCTTACTGGCACGGTAATAGAATTGTATTGTCATTTAATCTGATTGATTCCGTCCTTTGTATTGTGGTTGTGATATGACTTGTGACCGGATTTTGCTCTATTTATTATATCTCTGGTTTGCTTGAAATGGTTGGTTAGTTCTTCGCTCCTTAATTCCATTGTCATTCTCTATAGCCATCTCTTAAAATGGGTTAAATCATGTTGTTGATTCTGCACTGTATTAGTATTTAAAAAACTGACTTTTTTTGTACATTTCTTGTTTAGCAATGACTGATATTTTCATTCGATGTTTAACAGGTGTCTGACTGCTGATCTCATTGGTTGTTCTTGTTGCCATTCCACAACTGCTTCCAGAATTGTATGCACAGAATTTGATTTGCAGCTGGTTAGTAGTTCTAAACTTCTCATAAGTTTGCAGATAAGATATGGCAGATCGTGGCTGGATGTATAGTGGTTGGAAGCGTGGTAGGCCAACGAATGAATGGGTTGAGAAAACAAATGAGTTTTTGGATCGTGCCTACTCAATCCCTGAATTAGTTGAGTCTGATACAATTAAGTGCCCTTGTGCCATGTGTCGGAATTATTTCAGGCATAAAAGGCCTAAGATAGAGTTGCATTTGTGCCACAATGGGTACAAAGAAAATTACCAAACTTGGACATCACATGGAGAGAGGCGGGAAAACCATGAACATGTGATTGGTTTAGAGGTACAGCCTGAGGGATTTGGTGAGACGGATCGAATGGATGATATGCTTGTTGACTTAGCTGGTGGGCACCCACCATTAGATGAGGAAACACCAACTGGTTTTGCTGAAGCTTTCTATAGAATGGCTGTTAGTGCAGATGAGCGAGTACATGACCAAACCTTGCACTCTAGGCTCTCTACTGTTGCTCGTCTATTGGCCATTAAATCACAGTACAATCTGTCAGTAGCATGTTATGATAATTATGTGGGCCTTGTGCATGAACTCCTTCCCCCTAATTCTAAGATCCCCCAAGATTTCTATCGTTCCAAAAAACTGCTAGAGGGCCTTGGCATGCAATACCATAAAATTGATGTTTGTGAAAAAAATTGTATGCTATACTACAAAGATAACAAGAATAAGGATACGTGTGACATATGTGGTACCTCCCGCTATAAGGATGGATCAAACAAGGTTCCACGTAAAGTGTTGCGCTACCTGCCTATTACAGATAGGTTACAAAGATTATATGCACATGAGGGCACAGCAAAACTAATGCGTTCACACAAAGAAGATCATGTCGCAAGGTCTACAAAAATGTTGCATCCATGCCATGGCAAGGCATGGAAGCAATTTGATGATGATTTCCCAGATTTTGCAGAAGATGCTAGGAACGTAAGACTTGGGTTTGCAACTGATGGATTCACACCATATAAATTGAATGCAGCTTCTTACTCTTGTTGGCCAGTTTTTTGGGTTCCCTATAATCTTCCTCCTGGTGTTTGCATGAAGCCTGAGTACATATTCCTTGCTATGGTCATCCCTGGACCAGAACATCCTGGAAACAAACTAAGTGTATTGCTACAACCTATGATAGATGAATTGCTAAATTTATGGGCTGGGGTAAAAACATATGATGCTTCGGTGAAGCGACACTTTACTATGAGAGCATCATACTTATGGTCAATACATGATTTTCCAGCATATGGCATGTTTGCTGGATGGAGCACCCATGGGATTTTTGCATGTCCACAATGCATGTGTGAGGGCAATGCATATCGATTAAAGAAAGGCCTTAAGGCTACATGGTTTGACTGCCATAGGCGGTTTCTTCCTATAGATCATCCCTTTCGAAACAAAGCAAATGCGTTTCGCAAGGGCAAGGTAGTACATGAAGGACCCCCTAGGAGTTTAACCGGAGTGGAGGTTAAGGATCAGCTATACAGACTGGTCGATGATACAGACAAATATGGAAAACAACACAACTGGAAATATATAAGTGGCCTTTGGCAGCTTCCTTACTTTACTAAATTACTGCTTCGTAACAAATGCTTTCTGCTGCATGAGATCTGGTGTTAAAAATTGTGATGCCAATGGGAATGCTGGGCCAATTCCTCAGCAGACAAAGAAACTTGTTGTATGTAGCAGAATTTCTATATACTTATGTGCTTTTCCATTCTTAATTCCTGGCTAACTACTTGTGTTGTTTTTAGGATGCCTACAATGAGGCATTACAAGAAAAATACCCAGATAACTGGCAAGAGCAACCCTTTGATGGTCATATTGCATACAAGATTGGTGGTGGCTTGGCCCATGGTCGTCTTGCAATAGGAGATGGTGCTGTGAAGAAGGCTATGATAATTGATGTTGCTAAGGCAAGTGGGACAAGGCCAACAACCTCAAGGGCTTTTCAGAATCTGTTTGCAAGATATGAGCATTCAGTTGCAACCGTTGGTCAGTTAACTCAACAAAACATGGCCTTGGCTCAACAAAATGCTGCATTGACTCGAGATGTGAAGCGTAATGCTCGTCTACTTGAGGTACAATTCTATTCTGGTACACTATCTCTGCAATGGAATTGAAGGTCAGATTGCAATACTAATAATTCTTCACTTGCAGCTCATTGTTAGCAAAGTACAGATAGAGATACCACCTCAACTACTGCAGGAAGAAGAAAATGAGATGGTGAGATTAAATCTTAAGTGTTGATGCATATTAAGTTATCACATTGTCTACTAGCAGCCATGCACGTAATATCTGAACTACTGCTACTCAAGTCTGATCATTACACTTATCACTCACTTGGGGGTTGGGGCTGATGGACATTGCACTAACTTGGGGGCTGGGGCTGATATTGATCAATATGAAGAATAATTATTATCTTACTGAAATTGATGTATTGCTTGGCCATTCCAAATAACATGAACCAGCAGCCGCAACATTTAGCATCTTTCATCTTTTCATAGTGCCTGATGTTGGTCCACATATAGATATGTTCCTTTCAAAGTTAATCATTTCCACAATTTATCTGGTCTACATATTCTCATGAACGGTCCAATTTTTTCATTTTGAATGTAGGGAGGGGCTATAGATGGATCCTCTCATGCGTCAGCCAACCTGGACAATAGCGATGGCCATTGATTTGTGTGATGGCAGGAAGTATTTTTTTGGAGCCGTAGTCTTTTGTTCATCAGACTACAGGTTTTGGCAACAACCAGCAAGTTAGAAGGGCAACAAAAGTGGATTTTGTTGCTATTCAAAGCATGGGTGCTAGTTGTGAAGTAGCAGCTGCATAATGCCTACTCAGAGCATGCAGGCTTGCGAAGAAACAGCAGCACATTGCCACCAAAGCTGCATTTTTTGGTTGAGAGAGCAACTAGCTACTAGCAGATTGCCTTCTCAAGGGTCAAGGCAACAACCAGCATGCTGTTTGAAGGACATGTTGTGCAACAGAGGTATGTTGGTTGTGAGATAGCAGCTACCTACTAGCAGATTGCCTCCTCAAGGGTCATGGCATGTCATCTTAAAGTAATAGATGCTAGATGCCTATTTTGGTTGGGAGCTATATATCGCCTTCATAGGTTCCTGTTATGAAACTGCCATTTGAACATGTGGCTGATCCTGTACTTCAAATTATGCTAGCTGTACCTAACTAGATGGCCAAGTAGGAGGCAGTAAGTGCAATGCAGCTTTGGATTGAGTGTTCGTGTGAATACTTGAATGATATTGGAAGACCATGGAATGTAATGTAAATGAATGGTTCAATGACTTTGTAATATTGCTGCAATTAGTTGCTGTTGAAAGTATTTTTAATGGCTCTAATAAGCTGTATTTTGGGAAAAATGAATTCCTGTCAAAGCTATACCGTCAGGAGTAGACAAAACCTTTCCTGACGGTAGGTAACCGAGAGGAAGGGAAAAAGGTTTCCCTGACGGTTTGATGGGTGACAGAGAAAGTTTGAGAAATTCCTGACGGTTAGACAACCGTCACGGAAAGTTTAAACCTTCCCTGACGGTTTAGTACCCGACAGGAAACATTTCCTGACGGTATGCCCATGAACCGTCGCGAGAGACCTTCCCTGACGGGCCCAGCCGTCAGGAAACATCCCTGACGGGTTTCCGTCAGGGAAACTTCACCTTCCCTGACAGTCAATCCCTGACGGCCAATTCCTGACGGTTGCCGTCACGGAAAACAATCCCCGACGGTTTACACTATTTTTCCTGACGGTTCTGGCCGTCACGGAAAAAGTTGGCTGGGGTAGTGTTCGCTCCGGAGGCAGGCCACGGTGCAAACCAAGAGTCCAAGACCTAGCTGAGGCCGTTGCATGCCCACATACAAAACGCCGATGCAGAGTCCTATCTGGAGCCGAGACCCAACTGAGGCCACGAATACGAATCCGGATCGGTCTCCAAAATAAAAAAACCGCTTTGCCTATAAAAAAAGAGTCGCTTCACGCCAGAAAGGCCAAAAGGAAATAACAACGTCGATCACAGTGCACAGCTCAGCACCTTACCTCTCCGAGTGCCAACGACACTCACAGTCGCCTTAGGCCAAAAGGAAACAACAACGTCGATCACAGTGCACAGCTCGGCATCTTACCTCCCCGAGTGCCAACGACGCCCACAAACCACCGCCCACACATCGTCAATCAGTGCAGGAAGTCATCTCTCAGGTAATTCTCATCTCTATTTATATTTTTAGGTGTAGAACATTAAACGTTGTTCGAACACCAACAAAAAATTTAAAAAATCCAGATCCAAAATTTATAGTTTTTTATTTTATTATTATCAGTTTTGATGACTCTCTCCTTCTATTTTTATAGTCACAATCCCGACTAATGGACGGAAGAAACCAAATTAACAAAGGTAAATACTCGCAGGTGTCTATATATGTATTTGAAATATAGCAGAAATATTTTGTTGACTACGTCCTTCTATCTTCTTAATTAATTCCGTGCAATGCACGGGCAATTATCTAGTGTAATAAATAAATTGTGGCATAAACCTTGTCTAGCTTCAATACTAGTATAGTACACAGAAATACGTGGCGGGCGGATTTTTGTTTCCATGCTATGTAGCACAGGAGAGCAGATCAGGTACAATTTAACGCTGTCTCGTTGTCCCGTACGTGTCATGGGCTTTTCAGTAATTGGGCCAGAATATTCGGGGTGCTCGCACCTTATCAGAGGCCCACCTAGATTCCATCCCTGGACAATTGATTGCAGGAGCAGCGCGGAGCTTTCGTGCCTCACGGTTTGACGCGGCAACCACCTCGGCCGCCGAGGCGGTGGTTCACTGAATGCGCCTTTACACAGTCGGTTTGAGATCATGCCAAGTCGTCGCAATTTTTTTACTGCGTACGTACCCATCTGTTCCATCTTTTTTTCCCATGTTCAGCACATCCTCCGCTACTGCTTCTTGTTCAATAGAGAATAAAGTACACTGTAGGTCCTTAAACTTGTGATAGATTCTCACTTGAGGGCGAAAGCGTTGCCTGCGGGGAGGACGAGGCGAGGAGCAGGGAGGACTCGTTCAACAACGACGGATCAAACAACTCCCTCAATTGTTGATTGCTCTTATCCCGTGCCTCCCTAGCCTGATGAAGAACCATTAATTATTGGCTTACCAGGGAATAGCAAGCAATTGATGTTGTCATTGTTTTCATGAAGCATGCACGTTACTCCATACAGACCCATTCAATTGAAGCAGCGCCACTAGCAGGTGAGTCACCTTTGCACATACCACTAATAATGGTTCCAAGGAGGATGACGCCAAAAGCATACACGTCAACCTTCCACGAGATTTCCCCATGGAGAACATATTCCGGTGCCATATAACCCCTGAAATTGTAAAAAAGACAAAAAATTCAGAACATCCGAATCGTACGGTGAATTTGGTTTGTGGAGCCACCCTATGCTTCCTACGAAAATGGTGAACTTCTCCTAGTGTTTTTAAGCAGTAGTAAAACACTACCACTAGTCGTACCACATGAAAATCTCACTAGGAGGCATTTAGTAGGAAAAAATTATACTAAATTTTAAATGTAAAACACTAGGAGAAGCCAACCTATTAGGAGAAGTCTAAAATTCTGGTTGTGCTCGATGAGGTGAGACATCATGAGTTCATTCCATGAATTTTGTTTGAATCAACACATTCCTCACGCATATACTAATTATTAGCTAGTGAGGAATGATGTCATGACTCATTCTATTCTACAAACCAAATAACAAAAGTGAGGAGTGAGAAAAAATAGACCACTTTATTCCTCAAACTAAACACACCCTAAAAGCCATTGTGGTTCTCTCGCATTCTAATGCAAATAATATATATGGAATAGGGCGTCTTACATTGTGCCCATTAGGTCCGTAGTGATCTCGAGGGTAGTCGAAACAGCAAAAGTTCTAGATATTCCAAAATCTGTAATCTTGGCATTCATGTCAGAATCTAGGAGGATGTTGGATGGTTTCAGATCCATATGGACAATGCCTTGCCTATGTAGGTAATATACGCCCTGGGCTATCCCATCAATTAGCTGCAAGCGGGAAGACCAATCAGCCCGCGACCCTGCAAAAAACATGCCATGGAGAAATCAACTGTTAATTAACTAGAGCAGGAGGGGAAAAAACAAGAGCATTTTAGACATATGAACACTATTTGACAGATACCGCAGTTATTTCTCTCCAAATCTCCATTTGGCATGTACTCCTGGACCAAGCAAAAATGTTTTCTGTCGGCATGGATTATTTTAACTCCCATCTCTTCTACCGTCCCTTGGACTTCTTGTACATATCCCAGACATTTTTACTATATTTCTGTGCTCAACTTTAGAAATAATACGAAGTTCCCGTGCCATCACCGTGTCCGACCACAGTCCATCAGAATTTTGAAATACCTTAATGGCGAGTACTTGTCCGTCTTGTAATGTACCCTGAAAAAACACCAAATTATTAAACAATGGGTAGACTTGACAAACACAAACCACGGTAAGATATGCTTTCTGAGAAAAAAAATGCATAACGTGCTTTGTTTTCTCTCTTATAAATCGTGAGTGTTTGTTGCTTCACTTTGTTGATAATAGTGTTACTGCGGCCAGCTCACACAAACATCAACACAGCACAGGACAAGCAGGCAGTACCTGTGGTTCGTCGGAGAGGGAAATATTTGTTTCTGCAATCCCATGATGTGTGATAGTAATTTCTATTGCCTATGCTCGGACAGAGATCAGCAATGAATCATCACAAATGGACTCGAAGTCCACTAAGTACTGAAATGCTTTTTAGAGGCGGCTGTAGATGCTTTTTAGAGCGGCCTCTAAGCCTATATGTGAAGGGTGCTAGAAATAAATGATTCGTAGGGACAACTAGAAATAGGAGCTGCCCCTAAAATTGTTTTTCAGAAATAATAATTCAGGCCAAAAATATAGCTGAATCCTATCTTACTATTACTAATTAGAAGCCCTAACGGAGGCATTATATTAATTTTCACCGGACACGCTAGGAAAATAAATAAATCCTAAAAATCCTCAGAATAATAAGAAACATTCGGCCTTTGATTTGGTAGAATATAATCATCGTCACCGATATTAACCATTGGATCTGTTGTAATTTCTTAAAAAAATTATCCACCGCTGCCATTATGAAAAATACGGAAAGTAACCCCCTAAATTTGCATATAAATTACCCACCTCTGCCATTACAAAAGATAATTCAAAATAACCCCCTATATTTTTATATAAATTACCCACATGATCTACTATTAGGAAAAATAATTCAAATAACCCCCTAAATTTTAATGTAAATTATCCACCGCTGCCATTATGAAAAATACGTAAAGTAACCCCCTAAATTTGCATATAAATTACCCACCTCTGCCATTACAAAAGATAATTCAAAATAACCCCCTATATTTTTATATAAATTACCCACATAATCTACTATTAGGAAAAATAATTCAAATAACCCCCTAAATTTTAATGTAAATTACCCACCTTAGCCATTATGAAACATAATTTTAAATAACCCACTAACATTGCGTCTACATTACCTAGCTTTGTCATTATGAAAGATAATTGAAAATAATCTTCTTACTTTGTATCTAAATTACCCACATCTACCATTATGAAAGATAATTGAAAGTACCTGCTAATGATTTTATAAATTATCCAGGTTTAACATTATGAAAGATAATGAAAGTAATATGCTAAGTTTGCATTTAACCTATCCATATATGTCATTGTGAAAGGTAATATAAGGTATTACCTTGATATTTGTATGTACCTTAGCCATTATAAAAAATAAACAAAGAATCTAAAAAATTTGGACATAAATACTAATATATGTTAGTACAAAAAATAAATCAATACCATAAAGTACGATATATATCTAAATTAATTACCGACTTCTATAATCATGAAATAAAATAACTATAATGCTATGTTCCACCATATATCAAATAAGCATGTATAATTAGGATAAATATTCATTCTAACAAGTTATGAAACATTGAAAATTATTCATTTAACAAACCATGTAGCAGTAGCGGTTTATATAAATACTCTATGATAATAAATTTTATAAGTTATTATTTTAAATAAGTTTATACATTTGTACTGTAATATTATTTCATATCAATATTATTAATATAATTTTATGTACTCTAGGATATATAAATAATACTGCACACATGTAATCCTGTGATATAACAAATTCAACATGTTTAGTGTCGGGATGCAAGCCGAGTTTCAACTTTTGTGGAAAACAATACTACTAGTATAGAGATTCTTTTTAATAAAAAACATTTTTTGAATAAAACATAAAGAATACTACAATATCTAATTAATGTGTGAAAAATTGTAACAACTTGATTAAAGCTTAGAAGATAAACTATAGATTTAAGACTAGGTTTCAACTAAATACATATCACACTAGAAAAAAATAGTAGAAATTCTAACTAGAGGTCTCTGCTAGAGCTTGTATGTTAATCCTCACAAGACTTACCATTAATTAGGTATAACCTAATCACCATTGATAATAATAATAGCTATTGGATAAATTCTATTTTCTAAATAATTTTCCATTTCTGCTATTTTGTAAAACAATATAAACTAACTATTAATTCAAATTAATATTACCCACATGTGTCGTTAAGAAATATAATCTAAAGTAGACCTAAATTTGCATTTAAGTACCGACATCCTCTAATTATGATCGATAATTTACATAACTCCATTTTTATCTCATTATTAGAAAAAAATAGATACCCTCAAATCTGCATCTAAATTATCAACATCTCCTTTTACAAAAAATTGTTTAGATAATAACGCATATAACATGTATATGTTTCTACATTACCCCACCTCTATCAATATTAATATAGTATGATATAATTAAGTAAATTTATGCATAGTGCCAACATGCATGAGCAATAAAATACATATGTTATATTTCACCATGTAAGAAAAAGTTTCTCAATAACTCATATACTAATGATGCTAACAAATTATAAAACCATATTAATCTTTATTTTGAAAAGTGCAAAAAGGAGAGTTAATGAAATATAGAATAAGCACAAGAGTTTCAACTTAACTTGAGGAGAGAAAAAATCTATAGTAGTCAATAAGAATAAATTTGAAAAATCAAAATTTAGATTCATGATTTGATAAGATACATGATGCAACAAGAGCCACCATGATAAATAGTAACGTTTCAAAGTAATTGCATATTTAAAATATATAGAGGTGCCATGCAAAGAAATAATATGAATATGGACAAAAAACATATAAATTTGTTCTTTTAAAAAATAGTAATAAGTTTATGATAACTAGATATAGACTACAGAGTATCTATTATGTCTACTATGTTAGAAAATAAACAAACTAAAAAACATACAATTTAATATAAGTAATTCTTTATTAGTAAGATCGATGCATTCCCCCATTCCAAATTATATGATGTTTTGAGTTTCTAAATACATAGCTTTTACTATACATGTAGATGTACTGTCTAGATACATTGTAAAAAAAATATATCTAGAAAAGCCAAAATGTCTTATAATTTATAATGAAGGGATTATTAAATAGTACACAATACTTATTTCTCCTAAAATTCTAGCCCGTGCGAGAGCACGGGTTGATGGACTAGTTCTTTCAAAAAGAGGTTTCAGCTACAAAGTAGTAGATATTACTGAGTACTATAAATTTGGTTTTGGTCGTTTCTCCAAGCGAGGTTGTTTAAAAAATTTGAATTCCAATTGTGAGAAATTCAAACACAATTTTCACTAGACAAGTCATTTGAAATGAAAAAAATCATCATCTGCAAAGTTGTATGTCTCTACGAGATCTACAACTTCGGTTTTTGTCGTTTCTTCATTTGAGGTTGTTTGAAAAATTTGAATTTCAAATTGTGAGGACATCATAATTAAATTTTGGGACCTTAGATTATTTCAAATAAAAAGTTCTCAAGATGCAATGTTTTATATCTTTTTCAAACCTATAACTTTGGTTTTGATCTTTTCTCCATTTGAGATGGTTTGGAACACTAAAAAAATCTGAATTTTCAAATGCTAGAACTTAAAATAGATTTTGCGAGATTTAAGAATTTGTAACACCCTAAAGTTTGCATGATTTTGAAATAGTAGAAATGATTTAATTATGTCTTTTGTGAGCATTTGAATTTAGAAAAAAATAATAACTTTGTTAAAAATAAAATCAAATATAGGTCTACAAACATGTATGTGCATTCATGCTGCTGCATATTATTCTTGTATTGTGTGGTTTGAAATCAAACTTCAAATTGATTTGAATTTGCATTTCGAAATTGGTTTGGAAAGTTAGAAAAGAAAAAAAGAAAATCTCTCCCCTTCTCTCTTCGGCCTATTGGGCCAACTGCTCGGCCTCACCCACCCACAGGCCCGCTCGCACTCCCGCTTCTCCCCGCTTCGCCGTGGCCCGCCTCGCTTCTTCCCTTGCGGCCCAGCAAGTAGGCCGGCCCAGCGCAGCCTGGGCCCGCTCGTCAGGCGCATCTTTTTCCTTCGGCTCGTGTCTGAGCCGTACACCATCACTGCCACCGCTGTCGACTCCGCCTTTGCTACGCCACGCCTGGCTTGACCCGCACGCCGAGGCCGCCCATAAATAGCGCCCCTGCATTGCGCCACCTTCACCTGACCAGAAAGCGCCAGCCACTGTCCTCGCTGAGACGTTGAGCCACGCTAGCCCTAGCCACCGCAGTCGAGCTCAATCCGCCAAAGCCACACGGCCCTTCCATCCGCCCCGCGTCTTGGTAAGCTACCTAGCCGAGCTCGTCGTCATCTCCTCTCTCTTCTGGTGTTTTCAGCTTATGAATCCGTGGCCCATAGGCCGTGTTCCATGCGCGCCACCCACCTTCGACCATGGCGCCGCCGCGCTTGGTCCTGTTCTGGCTAGCCGGCCACGCCAGCCCTCTCCCATTCGTCCAATCTAAGATCAAGGGCCAGGATTAGAATATACCCCTTCGCTGGCGTTTTGCAAAAAGGCCATTACAATTATTTAGATCTCAGCCCACCGTCCTTGTATATTTTCTAAAGAGCCCCTCGAGTTTTTGTTTATAGAACTCGCAGTCCAATGTGCAAATCCAGAATACGTTTTCTTCTTTAGAAAGCGTAGTTTCCTTCGGTTTAGATCCAAAATACGTTTTCATCTATTTATAGCTTTGCCACTAATCTTGTTTTAGCCATAAAATCTCTGTTTTAACTCCGATTTGATCCGTTGAAGTTGCGTTAGGTTCGTAATTAAGTAATCTACATGTTCATACTATTGTTAAGTATGTTTTCAACTTTTAAAATTCGAGGTTAGATTTAGCTCTGAATTTTATGATCTTCGCATCTGTGTGATCATAGCGAGATGTAGATTCGTTTTATAAACTTTTCATCTTGATTTTTTTGTTGTTGGTGTACTGTTCTAATCTATAGCTTTTGTTTGCTATGCATGATTGCTTCTGGATGCTTGTATGTTGCTATGATTATCGAGTATAGACGGTGAGCAATTTGTGGGTGACCAAGAGTACTACTTTGATGAGCAGGAACATTGGGAGTACTTTGATCAAGGTAAGTATAGCATGGGATTATCCTTATTTCCTATTCACCTTAGTACATTTAATTTATGTTGCATGTGTCACCTTGATAGGAATTCCCTAGAATTGAACTTATACCTTGTCTCCTATGGCATATGCATTGGGTAGCTTTGCTAGTGCTCAACTAAACCATGATCTTGTAACTTGACTAATGGCATATGCAATGAACATTAAAATATGACTTTTTAGCAACTTGAAACAGGGGGATGAAGTATTTAGCTACTTTCTAAATGCTTCAGATTCCTCTCCCTAAGGATTTATCTGTAAGTGATCATCCAGGACTTACAGTACAGCTGTGAGGGCTACATGGCTCTGGCTGTAGCCCAATATGAGGACCTTTTCTAGCTTGTTAGAGGTTACCTTTATGGCTGAAAGCATCTAGGCCCCTAGTTGGGTTTCAGTGATTAATGACAATACGAGATTACTATGACTAACGTGTGTTCTATAGAGGTAATTTAAGTTAGGTCATAGTATTGGCAATTGATTGGGCAATCATGGTTGTCATGCCCCTACGATAGAAATCATTTCAGTTTCCAAAGGATGGACGACAAGGTTAGGGATGGACTAGTTCTAAGTGTCCTTTGGTGTTGAAGAGACACTTAGAGTAGTTTAGGACTTTGTTTTTCCTTTGGTCGTACTATTAAGGGGGGTATGGACTAGTAGCTTGACCTAGGTGAGTCTAGTGAGTTAGGTGTGGTGCACACTTATCAAATCTAGCACTAGGTAGCTCCGGAGTAGCCCTAAGATCAATTGGAGCAAACTTCATTCACATATGATTTCGAGTTGGAAGTGAAGGGAGGGTCAAATGAATGACCGGACGTTGGTCTGATTGTGACCGAACGCTGAAGAGTGAGTCCGGTCAGTTCATTTGTTCAACTGGAGCTGTTTGGTTGAGACCAGACGTTGAGTGAAAAGTGACCGAATGCTGGGTGCTAGAATCCGATCAACTCTAGAGAGGTTCTAGAGAGGGATATTCCTAATCGAACGCGTCTGGTCAGTGCTGACCGGACGCTGGTCAGGATCCGCTAACTGACCGGACGCTGAACAGCGAAGTGACCGAACTCTGGGTGCCAGCGTCCGGTCAACATCAGTAAGGTTCCAGAGAGCAGTTTTCATGACCAGACGTGTCCGGTCAGTGCTGACCGAACATAGGTCAGAGTCCGGTCAGAACTTAACGACTCTTTCTGACACAGTGGCGGGGGATAACTGACCGGGGCATCCGGTCACCCTGACCGGAGCGTCCGGTCACCCCTGAGAGTGATGACTCAACCCCTAAACGTTATGTTTTGAATAAGAGGGTATAAATACTTACTCCACTCGTCCAAGGGAGTACTCTTGCCCATTTGTTCAGCTGAGAAACACCCTTGAGAGTGCAAAGGAGAGCAAGAGCCTAGTGAGGTGGTTGAGATTTGAGAATCCAAGATTAAGGCCTCATTAGTGTAAGGAGAGTAGCAAGTGTGCATCCACTCTTCTCATTAGGCTTGTCGTGGTCAAGTGAGATTTTTGCCTGTCACTCTTGGTGACCGCCATCACCTATACGGCTTGGTGGTGATTGGGAGTTTGGTGATCATCCGGCGGAGCTTGTGGATGACCCAACTCAAGTTGTGAGCAGTTGTGGGCGATTCACCGTGATGGAGTATCGAAGAATCAGCCCATAGAGAGCATTTGATCCTTGCGCGGATCAAGGGAGAGCTACACCCTTGCGCGGGTGCTCCAACGAGGACTAGTGGGGAGTGGCGACTATCCGATACCTCGGCAAAACATCACTGCATTTATTCTCTCTTTACTTTAAGCATTTACATTTAAGCAATTCATTTCTTGTCTTTACATTCTTAGAATTACCATACTAGAGTAGGATTGGAACCTAGGGTGCAAAACTTTTGTGCGGCAGAACAATAGGAACACATTCTAGGCACAAGGGGTGAAGTGGGCTAAGTGTAGGGTTTAATTATTGCAAAGAATTTTAGAATTAGCCCAATTCACCCTCCTCTTGGGCATCTTGATTCTTTTAATTGGTATCAGAGCCTCGTGCTAGGCTTAACTGCCTAGAGAAAGATGTCCCACGGGGATGGACCTCCTCCTATCTTTGAGGGAGATGATTTTCCTTATTGGGAAATCCACATGGAGGCTTACTTAGAAGCTCTAGATGTTGGAATTCTTAGAGCCGCCTCTCAAGGTTTCCCAAAACCTAAGGATCCCACACACCTTCAAGGCGATGAAGTCAATTATGAGAAATAGAATGCAAAGGCTAGAAACACCATCTTTAGAGATATTTGCAAAGATGTGTTTAACCATGTGTAGAACCACAAGAACACCCATACACTATGGTCGGACATTTGTGCACTCCATGAGGGAACAAAGAGTGAGCATCTTAAAGAGTGAGCATCTTAAAGAACGCCCATGCACTATGGTCGGACACCATCTTTAGGAATGCTATCATCTAGTTGTGAAAAAGCTTAATTCATTTGAGATGCTTCTTAAAGAAAGTGCTAATGAGATGTACTAACGTTTGAATGTTC
The DNA here is from genome assembly GCF_019320115.1 of Miscanthus floridulus. Taxonomy (NCBI): domain Eukaryota; kingdom Viridiplantae; phylum Streptophyta; class Magnoliopsida; order Poales; family Poaceae; genus Miscanthus; species Miscanthus floridulus. The sequence goes on along the minus strand of NC_089589.1, from coordinate 140,995,891 downwards.
TTGTAGAGGAAGTCAATGGACTAGGACTTACACAAATGCAACCTTCCGATGTTGTAAGAAAAATCTTGAGTGTCCTCCCCACTGACAAATATGGGCATATTGTGACCGTGCTTCATCAAGGTGATCTTTCCACCACTGCACCAACTCAAATATTGGGAAAGATCAATACACATGAGATGTATATGCACATCACACCACAAGATGACCCTTCTTCCACCAAGAAGAAAGACTTAGCATTCAAGGCTAGCCAAGAGAACAAGGGCAAAGCAAGAGTTGAATATGAGAGCTCAAGTGATGATGAAATTGATAATGCAAGTCTTGCTCTCATGGTGTGAAGAACTACCAAGATGCTTAAGAAGCTCAACAAGAACGGTGTCAAGTTTGACGGCAAAAAGAAGAAGTTCTTCACTAGCAATAGAAGGAAGCCAATCTCCGAGATGGATTGCTATAATTGTGGAGAACTTGGTCATCTAGCTCATCAATGCCCCAAGCCCAAAAAAGACAAGTACAAGAAGAAGTACAAGGGCAAGAAAGATGACTCAAGTGATGAAGATAATGATGAGAAGAAGAAATACAAGCCATACAAGAAGAAGGATTTCCACAAGAAGAAGAAGAATGGCAAGGCATACATCGTCGGTGATTGGCTCATGGATATTGATTCATCAAGTTGCTCATCCGATGATGATAGTGAGAACGAGAAGGTGGCCGCTATTGTGATTGACTCTTCACTTTATTCACCGACACCACCGCCATCATCCTCTACACACCTATGCCGCGACTAGATGGCGCACATCATTGGCCAGATCATCTGCGAGACGAAGGAAGCCATGGACCGGGCTGACAAGACTTCAAATGAGAGCTTTATCTCTGTCCTGCTCAGGCTGCAGAAAGAGGCCAGCCTGCCCATCGAGCTCACAGATGACATCGTCATGGCACTCATGATTGTAAGTTGGACGCGTTCCCAATTTCCCATCGCTGTGCCTTAATTGCTTGTCCTCCGCCGTCTTATTATCTTAGTTAGGCCAGTCTCGATGAGAGTTTCATTTGACTTTCATTTGCATTAAATAGGTTGCCACATAGGTATTTTGATGACATGGCAGTATATTTAAGAAAAGAGAGAAGAAATGGGTTTCATCTAGATGAAACTCTCCTAGTATGATTATCAACTCTCAACGAGTCATAAAATTAAATGCTTATAAAACTATAGAATGAAACTTTGTATTGAGAGCAAGTACAACAATTGTCTTATAACCAAGCTAATCAATATTTTTGCTGATGTGGAAGAGAGAAGGAAAGAGAGAGAAGAGAGCTTGGCTCTCATGCAATCAACAAGCTGGGCATGGAAGCATAGATAGTAGTGGGTTCCAATAGAGATGTATGTGGGGAGTAAAATGAAAGAGAATGAAAACATATAATAATAAATAAATTTTGTTGACAAATAGAAGACTAACTATTGTATAGCTTGGCTCTTATGACTTGACTCATAGCCAATCAACTGGCTCTATTTTGACTTTGCTCTGAAAGTGGATGTTTCGTGCAAGTTTCATTTCATTCTATTTGTCTTATTGGAAATTAACAATGCCATGAAACATGAAACTCTCCACAAAGATTGGCCACCGGTGCATATATGTATGTTCAATTGGTGTTCCATTTGTTCTGCTAGGACTTATTTAGTGCGGGCAGTGACTCCTCGTCGACCACACTGACCTGGTGCATGACAGAGCTAATCCGGTACCCGGCTACGATGGCCAGAGCCCAGGCCGAAGTCTAGGAGGCCTTCAAGGGGAAGACCACAACCATCACCTAGGACGATCTTGCCAGGGCAAACCTTGGCTACCTCAAGTGTGTGTTGAAGGAAGCTCTCAGGCTGCACTGCCCGGTGCCGCTCCTGATCCCACGCAAATGCCGTGAGACATGCCAGGTCATGGGATACAACATTCCCAAGGGCACATGTGTGTTCGTCAACGTTTGGGCCATCTGTAGGGACGCCAAGTACTAAGAAGATCCTGAAGAATTCAAGCCAGAGCGGTTCGAGAACAGCAGCCTGGACTACAAGGGAGCGAGAATTTTTGAATACCTAAAAATACTTTATATTTCACAACACGAGAAGTCAATCCAATAAAGGCTTGTAAGACAAGGGGATATGAACTTTGTGGGTGATCCTTGTGAGACTAGTTTTGTAAGGATCGGGTTGGTCGTGGTAAGTCTAGGCTTACTAGGACCTTTTCTTGTATCTCTTTTCTAAATGAAAAACATGCCTAGACATGTTTGTGAAAAAAAATCCAGTTAGTTTGACCTCGTTTGTTGTTATAAACACTCTTTAGTTTTGTACTGGTCCGATGCCTCGCACGCTCTCAGAAACCTCTCTAGAAGCCATCGGACTGTACCATCGATTGGTGCGATGCTTGTACTGTTCTTAGGGTCCGACTCTCATGCAGCTTCTTCGCTTGATGAGCAGTGAGCTTGTATAGCCTGACGCTCACTCCTTTGGTCCGACGCTTCTACCGACACTGTGTCTGGCTAGGGTTTGCACCGTCGGAGTCTACCTGATTGGTCCGACGCCTTGCATGACAGGGTCCTATGCCCCTTTAGCTCTTTGTTTCTTCGCCATCTTGCGTTCGGCTTGGGTCCATCTTTCGTGGCTTGGACTTGCTTGATCTTCTAGGTCTTCCATGATGCTTCTAAGGTCTTTCTTGAGGTGTTGATTAACGGATCACCACGTCGCCTTTGTCCAAGTCAAGTTTGCACCCTATTAGACTACAAAACAAACACTTGTAAACACGTTAGTCCAGCTTGGTCACGTTGATCATCAAACACCAAAATCCAAACTCCATGGGCCGATGGTCCATTTTTCTTACACATCCACGCCGCAGCAGCACCCACCTGGACCCCGGTGCACGAAGACTATAGACTGTAGCTTCCAAACCGCCTTGTACCTGACCTTCCTCGAAATATAAGGGGAAAGTCAGCTCCCATAGCCGGGAGGACCCTTCTTCCACCCTCATGCGCTAGGAGGCGGAGCAAGCGAGAGCTCGGCCGAGAACAAAGCAACCGAGAGGAACAGCAGAGAGTTCCTTCCCCGGCAACCCAACAAGAGCGAGGAGCATTTCCCTTACTCGCTAGGGAAGTAACCTCACCGCCGATGAGCCGTAGGATAGCACCGAGCGATTCCCTGCCAAACTCTCTTTCTACTTCGTTGTAACCCTAGATTTGGGTGCTCCGGAATACAAAGAACAACCCACTGCTGGACATAGGGCCTCGATGGCCTGAACCTGGTACATCACCGTGTCCCCACCCGGGTTCTTGAGTACCCGAGCCACCGGAGACCCACACTCCTAACATCCGACGAACAATGATGATTGCCGCGGTTAAGGACCCATGACAGTTGGGAAGCTAAAAGAGCTATTAAAGACGGAGAAGAGTTCGGTCATTGTCCTCGTGAAAGAGAATGAGGAGATGAAGAAAAAGATTGAGGCGGCGGAGGCGACTACGATGAAAGAGAAAGAAGCTTTGAGAAAGGAGCGCGAGGAGGCCGAGGATATCATAGGCCAAAATATTGAGCTCCACGGACGACTTGAGACAGCGGAGGTGGCCCGGGCAATGGCGGAGAAGGTGAGGAAAATAGCGGAGGGCCGGGCTTCTGCCAGCGCAACGCGTGTAACTCAGATGGCTTTCGATGTTGGCAAGTGCATGGTGGTGGCGAAGGAGGTGCTGGATTCCGTGCTGGTGAAGGCTGGAGCAGCCGAGAGTATGGCACTGCCTGAGGCTGACGCCAATGCCTTCGCTGAGTGGCTGAGGGCGGCGGTAGGGCTTATGGGTCCAGTTGTTGACAACGTTAGTTATTTCGACGCCTTTGGTGGAGCGCTTGGCATGGTGCGATGATATCAAGCTGTTGGGTGCGACCATGTCGTCAGCTTGGGGCGCCCAAGTCATAAGTTCCCCTCAGTGGATGACGTTCGACAAGCGGGTCAAGATCGAGCATGCTGCAATGTGGCGAAGCGTTTTGTATGCAAGTTTTGGATGACTGGAGGTTAGGTCCTTGCTATGGAGGAGGCTGTTGGCGCTACAGCCAGGGTAAGGTTCCGCTGGGCGGTTATTGTTGTTATCGCCTGGGGCACACCGGTGTGACTCATTTTACTCATGGACTGATTGTTTTTGTGTTTTTGGTTGCAGTTGATGGCTGATGGTAACGGTGCATCTTCTGGGACTTTGACGGCGTCCGCGCCGAGTGCCTCGGCGGCTGCGATGGAGGTTTCTGTTCCTGATGAGACTTCGACAGTAGCGGAGGTCCCTCCTCTAGGTGATGGTTCTGCTGCGGGTGTTGGGGCCGAGGGTAGTGTCGATGGTGTTGTGTCTCTGGAGGCGACTACGGAGGAATCCGAGCATGTATGAAGGCTTTGGTGTGATGGAAGTAATATTTTGGCTATTTTGATGGGCGAGGTGGCTTCCAAAGTTGTACAGAGTATTGAAGTTTTTTAACGGTTGCCCTTGTTGCGCAGATATCTTTGGAGCATGCGCACGATGTTTTGGATATTGTTCGTGTGCCTATGAATTATCAAGATGTTTTTTTTCGGGGGCCTTGTGGGCCCGTGTGAAGGCGCGTCGGCCTTGGTTGAGCTTTGGTGTGTTTTGGTGGAATAAAGTTCGCACTTATGATGTTAAGAATGCTGAATCGCGACATGTTTGGCGGACCTCCGATTTTTCAGAGCGGCGTGTGATTTGGGAGATTTTTGGATGCGAGGGTGCGGCCGACGAAGTCGAAGATGTTAGTGTGGAGGACGCATTGGGTTTTTGATGGGGTCTAGAGATATTGGACTTGACGGCGAGGGTTTTCTTAGGGTACCTAAGCCAGAGCCGGTTGAATTGAGTGAAGGGGATCGGGTATATATACCATCAAAATGGGGTTGGAGGGCGATCTGCCCCTTGTGACGGCAGCACCGCTGCTCTGGGTCCAGTAATGGTTGTTGAATCTGGGGTTGATGGGCTAGGGCGTGATGTTGACTTGATCGAAGGTTTGCATGATTATGTAGTGGGTGAGGTGCCGGAGGAGGCCGCGTTCAACGTGTGTTTTGTAGAGGATGCACCTAGCGTCTTGGATTATCAGCGAAGGGCAGATTAGCTCAATCCCTCAATCCCCTCGCCACGACGCTTGTTGTATTGAAGGTGTATCTGTGGGTTGTGAATTTATTGCCAACCTCGTTCTATCCCTGTGGGTCCAACCTTCGCTTTTCCATTCCTATGGGACATCCTCGACCTCCTCCGTGCTATCCTCTAGCGAGGGTGTGAGGCCGAGCGAAGCCCCCACATCGCACATAGCTATTGATAAGAGATGATGCCAAAGTGATATCACTTTTATTTGCCATTCCATTTCATGACGTATCTCGGGGCACAATAACATGGGATAAAAAAAACTAGGAAATAATGGACGAACTAGAATATATATATAGTTATTAATGTTAAGAGGGGATAAAAGATCAGAAATTAATATCGAGAGGGGATAAAAGGTCAGAAATTAAAAACTACTCATAACTGAGGTTTCACGGGACAGATCAGAAATTAGAAACTGGCAATTGAGGTTTGACGGCACACAACAATATAAAAATGGGAAATCAAAACGGAAATTTGAAATTAAAGAAAAAATATTATCTATAGTTAAATTTTAAAGGTACATAAAAATGGAAAATCAAAACACGCGGCTGCAAAAGATTGAACTGGCAACCTCTTGGCTTCCAACAAGGGCCTTACCATTTGGTTGACAAGATGTACTAGTAATTATAGTTGTGAATTTTTTTATCAAGTGTGTGAAGTAAGTAGAAGGCTGCCACCTAGGGTATGCCGTGGCCCACCTGACAACCTCGTGGGTCCGCCCCTGGTTCAGGAGTCTACCCGGTAAAGAGCGGGCGTTGAATCAGCCTAACCGACTCGTTAGTCTTACTGATGTGCAATCTAACTCGGCGTCTACACCGATAAAAGAATCACAGGCTAATGTTGATGCTTGTCGATTATAGTTTCATTTTTTTCTTCTGGGGAAAAGAGAAAACCCGGGCCGATGGGGGCTAGCGGATGATGCCGTCTCTGATCCAATAGAGATTCCCACAGACCTGATCTGGCTCTATTGAAACAGACAAAGCACCGCACCGGGATGACCATGTCATGGGATATGGATGGTTGATATTAATACCTCGCGGATGAAGAATTATTAATCAACACTGATCGATGTCTGATGGCAACATAACATTGCGCCGTCCGGTTCACCGAACGAGGATGCTCTACCGAACAGCAGCCTTATAATATTTGTGCTGGAGTACGTCGGATGGCTTAAAATATGGAACAACTTCGTGGTGAACAAAAAATGTTGGAATAGTCATTTAGATCCTATTGCCCAAGAAGTAATGTTCTAAAACTTTGGTTTTAGTTTAATTTTATTCACATATATGAACATGTTGTACTCCTGTTCCATGGCGCACAGCCGCAAGTCGTGTCGGCGCCGATGCACCTAACGCCCATGTGGTGGCTTTGTGTAGAAACTAGAAAAAATTCCGCACATACCGCTGGCATAAATCTAATAAATCCCTTATCTGCCACCTAAAAAACCTGATTCTCATATATGCCATTGGTGTTAAACTATAATTCCTATTATGTTAAGTTATTTACCTAAGTTATATTTGCCTGAGTACATATGAGCGTCCATAAGTCAGTGTCGTTAGTTCCTACTAGTCATCTCCAAATCGTAGAGATGGTCAACAATGAGTAAAAGAGCGGCGCGGTGAGTAAGGAGGTTGCAGAGATGGACGAGTGGTGTGGGCTGATGGGTTGTTGGCTGTGTCGGTTGTACAGTGTGTTGGCAATGTTGGTCGTCGCGAGGTTGCTAGTTGTTACTGCTCGAGGGTGTTGGAGGGCTGTGCTCATGCTACTGCCCACTACCCCAGATTAGGACAATACTGCCGGTTCAAAAGAACGCATCACTGCCGGATTTTGAACCAGCACAACCAAACCGGCAGTGATGAGGGTTAGCTATCACTGTCGGTTCCTATAAACCGGCAGTGATGAGGGTTAGCTATCACTGTCGGTTCCTATAAACCGGCAGTGTTCTGCAACTTCACTGTCGGTCCTTTACACAACCCGGCAGAGTTCAGTTCCACAAACACTGCCGGTTCATGAGACCACCCGACAGTGTAACCTCGAACATCACTGTCGGTTTGTGTCTTTTAGCCGGCAGTGTTGTCGTAACAAGCACTGCCGGTTTGGGACATGACCCGATGGTGATGGCTAAGCCAACGCTGTCGGTTTGTGGCTCAAGCCGGCAGTGCCATCTTAGCCATCACTGCCGGTTTGTTGCTAACCGGCAGTGATGCCATTCGTATTTTATAGTTTTATAATTTATTTTAATTTATATTTTTTCATGGAATCGGGTTTCGCTTTATATATGTTACGTAGACGACATGTCCATCAATATTAAACATTACAAATATTACGGTTACAGTTCAAATGTTCTTATCAAGATCTCGATCCCTCAAAATGAAAAAGAAATTATTCGATAAGATGAAGCATGCTTCTCGGACTTCTTACAATAATCTAGCGAGCCGCTCTGGGCCATACTGGTCCTTGAACTTCATGGATTGTGTAATGAAAAATACTCCATCTTTTTTCAATACCTCGGCTAAGATGAATTTTGTCAGCTCCGATTGCAGTGCGACGATCTCCATGTCTAACAGCCTTTCGTGGTTATATTTCTTGCGTTGTCGTTCCAAAAAGATGATATCCAAAGAGGAATCAGTAAATCATTTTGTTCAATTATTAACAAACATAAATGAAATGGGGATTATACACACTAACTTATCTGTTTCTTCCGATTTTCTATCGATGTAGCGAAGCAGTGCCCACATTACACAAAACCCGCATTCATTGTTTCCCGCCGGCTGTTTTAGGTAATTTTCCTCCATTTCGATAACCTTGAATGGGACATGCGTCCCTCCGATATATCTTCTTCGGAAACTATGCAACATTAAAAGGAGTAACATTAGAAAGTAGTATGTGTGATTAGAAAATAATATGCTATTAGGATCGCTTACTAATTCAACACTGCCACCAGTAAATCCAGATGAAAAAAATGGTTTTTTCTTTGAGTCCCACACCTCGATCAGATTTTTTAGCAAGATTGACACAAATGAAGACGAAATGGTTGCTGTAATCACAGAATCCTAATTATCGAATAATCTTAACGAAAAAAAAATCATAAAATTAAAAGCCGAGAACACATACTCGCAGTTGTAGGCTAGAAGTATGTGGGTTTTGTTCTTCATCTTGAATTCATCGAAAACAGCAATCAATCTCTCTTTCAGGTCTTCCACGTCACATCCATAGAGGCCTAAACATGTCTTCTCATTGACTCGCCCAGGGTCCAAGAAGCCTATGTTATCTCATTTGCTTTTTAGTATGCAAATTTTTTCTATATACCTACATAAAATCATGGGAAGTGCTCAAAAGTTAACAATTTGTGTCTCGAGAGAGTAGTTAATTGTAATATCGTGCGTGTAGGGTACTTACATAGTCCACAGCGTCAACATTTATTAATCGATAGAGCATTTCTAGTATAGCTAGAACAAGTACTCCCACACGACATCGAACTTCTCTTCTTCAGGATAATAAAAAACATGTGGCAAACGTATAATAACCTCAAAACCAAAGTCCTCCGTCTTTGTTGCTTTAGCCATGTAATATTCATGTAAATGGCGCATATATGTTGTCAAATTTTTATACTCGTCATCGGGAACCAAAAGATTGCACCTTTCATACTTCATTGCCGGTGTTCCTATCCCTTGTACATCACAATAGATATTCGCGGCCTCTTCCATGGTTAATTCGGGGTTATCTTCGACATACTTCTGTATCTTCCTTAAATCTTCATTGTATATTTCTTCGGCTCTTATTGTAGCGTACTTATTCTGTGTTTACCTTTCGAATTCAGACTTCAACAAACACTGAGGTAGCGAGGCACAGAGATTGAAGAAACCAACATAATCTTCCTTTGAGATGTGTGCTGTAAATTTTTCTTTCATCAAGTTTGTAACGCTGCCACTGAACGACCTTTTGTTTTTTTGTTGGTCCACTTTGGGAGCATTAGCGACCGAATCCAAGGACCCTTTCTGCGACTACGAGGATGCCTTTGATCTTGTTTTGGGCTGAGGTGGAGGAGGAGGTGGATGATGATGACGATAATTCTGTTTTCCCGGGGCTGATGAAGATGGAGGAGGAGTCTTCTCTTTTCTCGAGGCTGATGAAGATGGAGTTGGATGAGGAGGAATAGGAGACCTCTGTCTTCTCGGGGGTGATTGCACGGGATGAGGAGGGGAGTGATCTATGTTGGGAGATGGTGAGTGATCATCGCGGGTCGGCGAAGACTCGCAGTCGTCCTCATCATCAGAGGACAATTGGTGGTCAAGCTTAATAAAGCGCTTGCGCCAAGCCACTTGAGAGCCCATGTTATGACCAAGTTTCAGCCTGTCTTCCACTACGGGGTACTCAATATGTATCTTGTTATACTTCTTATCAAGTATTATGTCAATGGTGACGCGAGCGTACCCCTGTGGAATTGGGCGGCCATTAATGGTCCCGTCTCCCACAGGCCAGGCCTGGCCGAGCGCCACCTTGTCCTTTGTCCATTCCTGACGGATGTATAACTTGACATTGACGGGTTCAGTGATACTGTACACCGAATGAGGCACATTCGCATCTTCTTCATCGAGCGGGGTTGGTCCGCAGCTGCTGCGACCCCTCAACTATGGGCTAAAGGCAGTAGAAGTAGGGTTTTGTGGTACTCCTGACCCCTTGGATAGCAAAATTTGCTGGACTCGTGCTTTAACAGTCGCCACAATCCGTGCGTCCATTCTGTCTTTTATCTCTTTTAGTCGCCTTGAACACTCTGCCTCCTGTTCCGCTCTACCCCTCGAGCGGCTCCGATAAGTGTGAGATTCTTCGGGGAATGGTAGTTTCCAAGGAACAACACCAGTTCCTCTAGTTCGACCAGGGTGCTCCTTGGTTTCGAGTGCTTGGGTGAGCACATCTTTCTCTATTAGAAGTGCGAGTCCCTTGCCTCCTCTGGATGAGTTGGCTCATGGGTGGATTTGTGGAGCTAAAGCTCCCGTCCTTGGCATGGCGTACATTCCTCCTTATATAGTATATTACCGATCTTGGCTCCCAATGGACGGTCTCAACCTGAACGCCTTCCTCAGCAAGGCAATCCATCTTTTCAAGTTCTGCTTCAAATTCCGTGTTGGTGAAGGATGGAGCAGCCGAGAGTATGGCACTGTCTGAAGCTGACGCCAATGCCATCGCCGAGTGGCTGAGGGCGGCGGTAGGGCTGATGGGTCCAGTTGTTGACAACGTTAGTGATTTCGGCACCTTCGGTGGAGCACTTGGCATGGTGCGATGATTTCAAGCTGTTGGGTGCGACCATGTCGTGAGCTTGGGGCGCCCGAGTCATAAGTTCCCCTCAGTGGATGACATCCGACAAGCGGGTCAAGATCGAGCATGCTGCAATGTGGCGAAGCGTTTTGTATGCAAGTTTTGGATGACCGGAGGTCAGGTCCTTGCTATGGAGGAGGTTGTTGGCGCTACAGCCAGGGTAAGGTTTCGCTGGGCGATTATTGTTGTTATCGCCTGGGGCACACCGGTGTGACTCATTTTACTCATGGACTGATTGTTTTTGTATTTTTGGTTGCAGTTGAAGGCTGATGGTGAAGGTACGTCTTCAGGGACTTTGACAGTGTCCGCGCCGAGTGCCTCGGCGGCTGTGACGGAGGTTTCTGTTCCTGATGACACTTCGACGGTAGTTGAGGTCCCTCCTCTAGGTGATGGTTCTGCTGCTGGTGTTGGGGCCGAGGGAAGTGTTGATGGTGTTGTGTCTCTGAGGGCGACTGCGGAGGAATCGGAGCATGTATGAAGGCTTTGGTGTGATGGAAGTAACATTTTGGCTATTTTGATGGGCGTGGTGGCTTCCAAAGTTGTACAGAGTATTGAAGTTTTTTAACAGTTGCCCTTGTTGTGCAGATTTCTTTGGAGCATGCGCACGAGGTTTTGGATATTGTTCGTGTGCCAATGAATTATCAAGATGTTTTTTTCGGGGGCCTTCTGGGACCGTGTGGGCCTTGGTTGGGCTTTGGTGTGTTTTGGTGGAGTAAAGTTCACACTTAGGATGTTAAGAATGCTGAATCGCGACTTGTTTGCCGGACCTCTGATTTTTCAGAGCGTGATTTGGGAGATTTTTGGATGCGAGGGTGCGGCGGACGAAGTCGAAGATGTTAGTGTGGAGGACGCATTGGTTTTTTGATGGGGTCTAGAGATATTGGACTTGATGGCGAGGGTTTTCTTAGGGTACCTAAGCCAGAGCCGGTTGAATTGAGTGAAGCGGATCGGGTATATATACCATCAAAATGGGGTTGGAGGGCGATCTGCCCCTTGTGACGGCAGCGCCGCTGCTCTGGGTCCAGTAATGGTTGTTGAATCTGGGGTTGATGGCCTAGGGCGTGATGTCGACTTGATCTAAGGTTTGGATTTATTTGAGGACGTTGCTGCTTGTGTGGCCAAAGGTTTGCTTGATTATGTAGTGGGTGAGGTGCCAGAGGAGGCCACGTTCAACGTGTGTTTTGTAGAGGATGCACCTAGCGTCTTGGATTATCAGCGAAGGGCAGATTAGCTCGATCCCTCGCGTTCGTTATTTGGGCGAGGGTGTACTTGTTTCGTGTTTATTTGTTGCATTGCGGAGGTGTTGTGTTTGCAACTTAATATGGCGCCACGACGCTTGTTGTATTGAAGGTGTATCTGTGGGTTGTGAATTTATTGTCAACCCCGTTCTATCCCTGTGGGTCCAACCTTCGCTTTTCGATTCCTATGGGACATCCTCGACCTCCTCCGTGCTATCCTCTAGCGAGGGTGTGAGGCCGAGCGAAGCCCCCACATCGCACATAGCTATTGATAAGAGATGATGCCAAAGTGATATCACTTTTATTTGCCATTCCATTTCATGACGTGTCTCGGGGCACAATAAAATGGGATAAAAAAACTAGGAAATAATCGACGAACTATAATATATATATAGTTATTAATATTAAGAGGGGATAAAAGATCAGAAATTAATATCGAGAGGGGATAAAAGGTCAGAAATTAAAAACTACTCATAACTGAGGTTTCACGGGACAGATCAGAAATTAGAAACTACTGGCAATTGAGGTTTGACGGCACACAACAATATAAAAATGTGAAATCAAAACGGAAATTTGAAATTAAAGAAAAAATATTATCTATAGTTAATTTTTAAAGGTACATAAAAATGGAAAATCAAAACAAAACATGCGGCCGCAAAAGATTGAACTGGCAACCTCTTAGATTCCAACAAGGGCCTTACCATTTGGTTGACAAGATGTACTAGTAATTATAGTTGTGAATTTTTTTATCCAGTGTGTGAAGTAAGTAGAAGGCTGCCACCTAGGGTATGCCGTGGCCCACCTGGCAACCTCATGGGTCCGCCCCTGGTTCAGGAGTCTACCCGGTAAAGAGCGGGCGTTGAATCAGCCTAACCGACTCGTTAGTCTTACTGATGTGCAATCTAACTCGGCGTCTACACCGATAAAAGAATCACAGGCTAATGTTGATGCTTGTCGATTATAGTTTCATTTTTTTCTTCTGGGGAAAAGAGAAAACCCGGGCCGATGGGGGCTAGCGGATGATGCCGTCTCTGATCCAATAGAGATTCCCACAGACCTGATCTGGCTCTATTGAAACAGACAAAGCACCGCACCGGGATGACCATGTCATGGGATATGGATGGTTGATATTAATACCTCGCGGATGAAGAATTATTAATCAACACTGATCGATGTCTGATGGCAACACAACATTGCGTCGTCCGGTTCACCGAACGAGGATGCTCTACCGAACAGCAGCCTTATAATATTTGTGTTGGAGTACGTCGGATGGCTTAAAATATGGAACAACTTCGTGGTGAACAAAAATTGTTGGAATAGTCATTTAGATCCTATTGCCCAAGAAGTAATGTTCTAAAACTTTGGTTTTAGTTTAATTTTATTCACATATATGAACATGTTGTACTCCTGTTCCATGGCGCACAGCCGCAAGTCGTGTCGGCGCGATGCACCTAACGCCCATGTGGTGGCTTTGTGTAGAAACTAGAAAAGATTCCGCACATACCGCTGGCATAAATCTAATAAATCCCTTATCTGCCACCTAAAAAACCTGATTCTCATATATGCCATTGGTGTTAAACTATAATTCCTATTATGTTAAGTTATTTACCTAAGTTATATTTGCCTGAGTACATATGAGCGTCCATAAGTCAGTGTCGTTAGTTCCGACTAGTCATCTCCAAATCGTAGAGATGGTCAACAATGAGTAAAAGAGCGGCGCGGTGAGTAAGGAGGTTGCAGAGATGGAGGAGTGGTGTGGGCTGATGGGTTGTTGGCTGTGTCGGTTGTACAGTGTGTTGGCAATGTTGGTCGTCGCGAGGTTGCTAGTTGTTACTGCTCGAGGGTGTTGGAGGGTTGTGCTCATGCTACTGCCCACTACCCCAGATTAGGACAATAGTGCCGGTTCAAAAGAACGCATCACTGCCGGATTTTCAACCAGCACAACCAAACCGGCAGTGATGAGGGTTAGCTATCACTATCGGTTCCTATAAACCGGCAGCGTTCTGCAACTTCACTACCGGTCCTTTACACAACCCGGCAGAGTTCAGTTCCACCAACACTGCCGGTTCATGAGACCACCCGACAGTGTAACCTCGAACATCACAGTCGGTTTGTGTCTTTTAGCCGGCAGTGTTGTCGTAACAAGCACTGTCGGTTTGGGACATGACCCGACAGTGATGGCTAAGCCAACGCTGTCGGTTTGTGGCTCAAGCCGGCAGTGCCATCTTAGCCATCACTGCCGGTTTGTTGCTAACCGGCAGTGATGGCCCGTTCGTATTTTATTGTTTTATAATTTATTTTAATTTATATTTTTTTATGGAATCGGGTTTCGCTTTATATACGCTACGTAGACGACATGTCCATTAGTATTAAACATTACAAATATTACGGTTACAGTTCAAATGTTTTTATCAAGATCTCGATCCCTCAAAATGAAAAAGAAATTATTCGATAAGACGAAGCATGCTTCTCGGACTTCTTACAATAATCTAGCGAGCCGCTCTGGGCCATACTAGTCCTTGAACTTCATGGATTGTGTCATGAAAAAAACTCCATCTTTTTCCAATACCTCGGCTAAGATTAATTTTGCCAGCTCCGATTGCAGTGCGACGATCTCCAAGTCTAACAGCCTTTCGTGGTTATATTTCTTGCGTTGTCGTTCCAAAAAGATGATATCCAAAGAGAAATCAGTAAATCATTTTATTGAATTATTAACAAACATAAATGAAATGGGGATTATACACACCAACTTATCTGTTTCTTCTAATTTCCCATCGATGTAGCGAAGCAGTGCCCACATTACACAAAACCCGCATTCATTGTTTCGCGCAGGCTATTTTAGGTACTTTCCCTCCATTTCGAGAACCTTGAATGGGACCTACGTCCCACCGATATATCTTCTTCGGAAACTATGCAACATTAAAAGGAGTAACATTAGAAAGCAGTATGTGTGATTAGAAAATAATATGTTATTAGGATCGCTTACTAATTCAACACTGCCACTAGTGAATCCAAATGAAAAAATGGTTTTTTCTTCAAGTCACACACCTCGATCAGATTTTTTAGCAAGATTGACACAAATAAAGACGAAATGGTTGCTGTAATCACATAATCCTAATTATCGAATAATCTTAACGAAAAAAGAATCATAAAATTAAAAGCCGAGAACACATACTCGCAGTTGTAGGCTAGAAGTATGTGGGTTTTGTTCTTCATCTTGAATTCATCGAAAACATCAATCAATCTCCCTTTTAGGTCTTCCACGTCACATCCATAGAGGACTAAACATGTCTTCGCGTTGACTCGCCCGGGGTCCAAGAAGCCTATGTTATCTCATTTGCTTTTTAGTATGCAAATTTTTTCTATATACCTATATAAAATCATGGGAAGTGCTCAAAAGTTAACATTTTGTGTCTCGAGAGAGTAGTTAATTGTAATATCGTGTGTGTAGGGTACTTACATAGTCCACAACGTCAACATTTATGAATCGATAGAGCATTTCTAGTATAGCTAGAACAAGCACTCCCACACGACATCGAACTTCTCTTCTTCAGGATAATAAAAAACATGTGGCGAACGTATAATAACCTCAAAACCAAAGTCCTCCGTCTTTGTTGCTTTAGCCATGTAATATTCATGTAAATGGCGCATATATGTTGTCAAATTTTTATACTCGTCATCGGGAACCAAAAGATTGCCCCTTTCATACTTCATTGCCGGTGTTCCTATCCCTTGTACATCACAATAGATGTTCACGGCCTCTTCCATGGTTAATTCGGGGTTATCTTCGACGTACTTCTGTATCTTCCTTAAATCTTCATTGTGTATTTCTTCGGCTCTTATTGTAGCGTACTTATTCCGTGTTTACCTTTTGAATTCAGACTTCAACAAACACTGAGGTAGTGAGGCACATAGATTGAAGAAACTAACATAATCTTCCTTTGAGATGTGTGCTGTAAATTTTTCTTTCATCAAGTTTGTAACGCTGCCACTGAACGGCCTTTTGTTTTTTCGTTGGTCCACTTTGGGAGCATTAGCGACCGAATCCAAGGACCTTTTATGCGACTGCGAGGATGCCTTTGATCTTGTTTTGGGCTGAGGTGGAGGAGGAGGTGGACGATGACGACGAGAATTCTGTTTTCCCGGGGCTGATGAAGATGGAGGAGGAGTCTTCTCTTTTCTCAAGGCTGATGAAGATGGAGTCGGATGAGGAGGAATAGGAGACCTCTGTCTTCTCGGGGGTGATGGCACGGGATGAGGAGGGGAGTGATCTCTGTTGGGAGATGGTGAGTGATCATCGCGGGTGGGCGAAGACTCGCAGTCGTCCTCATCATCAAAGGACAATTGGTGGTCAAGCTTAATAAAGCGCTTGCGCCAAGCCACTTGAGAGCCCATGTTATGACCAAGTTTCGGCCTGTCTTCCGCTGCGGGGTACTCAATATGTATCTTGTTATACTTCTTATCAAGTATTATGTCAATGGTGACGCGAGCGTACCCCTGTGGAATTGGGCGGCCATTAATGGTCCCGTCTCCCGCAGGCCAGGCCTGGCCGAGCCCCACCTTGTCCTTTGTCCATTCCTGACGGATGTACAACTTGACATTGACAGGTTCAGTGATACTGTCCACCGAATGAGGCACATTCACGTCTTCTTCATCGAGCGGGGTTGATCCGCAGCTGTTGCGACCCCTCAACTATGGGCTAAAGGCAGTAGGAGTAGGGTTTTGTGGTACTCCTGACCCCTTGGATAGCAAAATTTGCTGGACTCGTGCTTCAACAGTCGCCTCAATCCGTGCGTCCATTCTGTCTTTCATCTCTTTTAGTTGCCTCAAACACTCTGCCTCCTGTTCCGCTCTACCCCTCGAGCGGCTCCGATAAGTGTGAGATTCTTCGGGGAATGCTAGTTTCCAAGGAACAACACCGGTTCCTCTAGTGCGACCAGGGTGCTCCTTGGTTCCGAGTGCTTGGGTGAGCACGTCTTTCTCACTATTAGAAGTGCGAGTCCCTTGCCTCCTCTGGATGAGTTGGCTCATGGGTGGATTTGTGGAGCTAAAGCTCCCGTCCTTGGCATGGCGTACATTCCTCCTTATATAGTATATTACCGATCTTGGCTCCCAATGGGCGGTCTCAACCTGAATGCCTTCCTCAGCAAGGCAATCCATCTTTTCAAGTTCTGCTTCAAATTCCGTGTTGGTGAAGGATGGAGCAGCCGAGAGTATGGCACTGTCTGAAGCTGACGCCAATGCCTTCGCCGAGTGGCTGAAGGCGGCGGTAGGGCTGATGGGTCCAGTTGTTGACAACGTTAGTGATTTCGGCACCTTTGGTGGAGCACTTGGCATGGTGCGATGATTTCAAGCTGTTGGGTGCGACCATGTCGTCAGCTTGGGGCGCCCGAGTCATAAGTTCCCCTCAGTGGATGACATCCGACAAGCGGGTCAAGATCGAGCATGCTGCAATGTGGCGAAGCGTTTTGTATGCAAGTTTTGGATGACTGGAGGTCAGGTCCTTGCTATGGAGGAGGCTGTTGGCGCTACAACCAGGGTAAGGTTTCGCTGGGCGGTTATTGTTGTTATCGCCTGGGGCACACCGGTGTGACTCATTTTACTCATGGACTGATTGTTTTTGTGTTTTTGGTTGCAGTTGAAGGCTGATGATGAAGGTACGTCTTCAGGGACTTTGACAGTGTCCGCGCCAAGTACCTCGATGGCTGTGACGGAGGTTTCTGTTCCTGATGACACTTCAACGGTAGTGGAGGTCCCTCCTCTAGGTGATGGTTCTGCTGCTGGTGTTGGGGTCGAGGGAAGTGTCGATGGTGTTGTGTCTCTGAGGGCGACTGCGGAGGAATCCGAGCATGTATGAAGGCTTTGGTGTGATGGAAGTAACATTTTGGCTATTTTGATGGGCGTGATGGCTTCGAAAGTTGTACAGAGTATTGAAGTTTTTTAAAGGTTGCCCTTGTTGCGCAGATTTCTTTGGAGCATGCGCACGAGGTTTTGGATATTGTTCGTGTGCTTATGAATTATCAAGATGTTTTTTTTTCGGGGGCCTTGTGGGACCGTGTGAAGGTGCGTCGGCCTTGGTTGAGCTTTGGTGTGTTTTGGTGGAGTAAAGTTCGCACATACGATGTTAAGAATGCTGAATCGTGACTTGTTTGGCGGACCTCCGATTTTTCAGAGCGGCGTGTGATTTGGGAGATTTATGGATGCGATGGTGCGGCCGGTGAAGTCGAAGATGTTAGTGTGGAGGACGGATTGGGTTTTTGATGGGGTCTAGATATATTGGACTTGATGGCGAGGGTTTTCTTAGGGTACCTAAGCCAGAGCCAGTTGAATTGAGAGAAGGGGATCGGGTATATATACCATCAAAATGGGGTTGGAGGGCGATCTACCCCTTGTGCCGGCGGCGCCGCTGCTCTGGGTCCAGTAATGGTTGTTGAATCTGGGGTTGATGGCCTAGGGCGTGATGTTGACTTGATCGAAGGTTTGGATTTATTTGAGGACGTTGCTGCTTGTGTGGCCGAAGGTTTGCTTGATTATGTAGTGGGTGAGGTACCAGAGGTGGTCGCGTTCAATGTGTGTTTTGTAGAGGATGCACCTAGCATCTTGGATTATCAGCGAAGGGCAGATTAGCTCGATCCCTCGCGTTTGTTATTTGGGCGAGGGTGTACTTGTTTCGGGTTTATGTGTTGCACTGCGGAGGTGTTGTGTTTGCAACTTAATATGGCGCCACGACGCTTGTTGTATTGAAGGTGTATCTGTGGGTTGTGAATTTATTGTCAACCCGTTTCTATCCCTGTGGGTCCAACCTTCGCTTTTCCATTCCTATGGGACATCCTCGACCTTCTCCGTGCCATCCGCTAGGGAGGGTGAGAGGACGAGCGAAGCCCCCGTGTCGCACATAGCTATTGATAAGAGATGATGCCGAAGTGATATCACTTTTATTTGCCATTCCATTTCATGACATGTCTCGGGGCATAATAACATGGGATAAAAAAAACTAGAAAATAAAGGACGAACTATAATATATATATATATAGTTATTAATGTTAAGAGGGGTAAAAGATCATAAATTAATATCGAGAGGGGATAAAAGGTCAGAAATTAAAAACTACTCATAACTGAGGTTTCACGGGACAGATTGGAAATTAGAAACTACTGGCAATTGAGGTTTGACGGCACACAACACCATAAAAATGGGAAATCCAAATGGAAATTGGAAATTAAAGAAAAAATATAATCTATAGTTAATTTTTAAAGGTACATAAAAATGGAAAATCAAAACAAAGCATGCGGCCGCAAAAGATTGAACTAGCAACCTCTTGGCTTGAAAACAAGGGACTTACCATTGGGTTAACAAGATGTACTAGTATTTATAGTTGTGAATTTTTTTTATCCAGTGTGTGAAGTAAGTACAAGGCTGCCAACTAGGTATGCCGTGGCCCACCTGGCAACCTCATGGGTCCACCCCTGGTTCAGGAGTCTACCCGGTAAAGAGCGGGCGTTGAATCAGCCTAACTGACTCGTTAGTCTTACTGATGTGAATCTAACTCGGCGTCTACACCGATAAAAGAATCACAGGCTAATGTTGATGCTTGTCGATTATAGTTTCATTTTTTTCTTCTGGGGAAAAGAGAAAACCCGGGCCCTAGCGGATGATGCCGTCTCTGATCCAATAGAGATTCCCACAGACCTGATCTGGCTCTATTGAAACAGACAAAGCACCGTACCGGGATGACCATGTCATGGGATATGGATGGTTGATATTAATACCTCGCGGATGAAGAATTATTAATCAACACTGATCGATGTCTGATGGCAACATAACATTGCGTCGTCCGGTTCACCGAACGAGGATGCTCTACCGAACAGCAGCCTTATAATATTTGTGTTGGAGTACGTCGGATGGCTTAAAATATGGAACAACTTCGTGGTGAACAAAAATTGTTGGAATAGTCATTTAGATCCTATTGCCCAAGAAGTAATGTTCTAAAACTTTGGTTTTAGTTTAATTTTATTCACATATATGAACATGTTGTACTCCTGTTCCATGGCGCACAGCCGCAAGTCGTGTCGGCGCAATGCACCTAACGCCCATGTGGTGGCTTTGTGTAGAAACTAGAAAAGATTCCGCACATACCGCTGGCATAAATCTAATAAATCCCTTATCTGCCACCTAAAAAACCTGATTCTCATATATGCCATTGGTGTTAAACTATAATTCCTATTATGTTAAGTTATTTACCTAAGTTATATTTGCCTGAGTACATATGAGCGTCCATAAGTCAGTGTCGTTAGTTCCTACTAGTCATCTCCAAATCGTAGAGATGGTCAACAATGAGTAAAAGAGGGGCGCGGTGAGTAAGGAGGTTGCAGAGATGGACGAGTGGTGTGGGCTGATGGGTTGTTGGCTGTGTCGGTTGTACAGTGTGTTGGCAATGTTGGTCGTCGCGAGGTTGCTAGTTGTTACTGCTCGAGGGTGTTGGCGGGCTGTGCTCATGCTACTGCTCAGCTGCGAGTGTGGCCGCGGATGTGGAGGATAAACCTGCTCATATAAGGGCACATACAACGCTATGAAGCTGTCTAGTTACTGTGAATTTTACAAATTGGTCCTTTGTTTAGTTATAGCAATCAATAATGACAGAGAAAGATGCCGTCGTCTTGTTGCTGGACGACGCACGCTCGTGCTCCGAAGCAAGTTCCCTGTTGTGTTTCCGTTGTGGTCTGTTAGCTTCTTCCCTTTTTTCCAAAATGCTCAAATAAGCTGACACTTATAAGATTCATACAAAATCAAAATAAAATTTAAAAACATGATTCAAATTTTGTAAGGTTCCTTTCGACCAGAACTATAACCTAGAGGTGATAAAACACATGTTATACCTTAAATGTTTGTTGTATATTTTTATTCTGTGAAACATTTACTATATTTTCGTAGAACATTGTTGTCCTCAATAAATCCTATAGAATTTACAGTAACTAATATCAGTGTGACACTACAGTAAAAAGTTACACCACCACCAAGTCTTCTGCTATAGGGGGTTAAAAAGATTCAGTGTTTTTGTTGTGATATTTTTGTAGGTTGCATATGAGCTCCAAAAAATTATGAACTATTACCTGGTTTCGACACTTATTCAAACGTCAAGCCACCATGATTTGTCCTGGACCGTCTTAGCCGCCATCAAAACATATAAAAATTAAAAATGAAGTTGCATTTCGTCCTTTCGCCACTGCTCCTAGTCTATATATATAATTTTAGCCACAATGGAGAAGGGATCGAGCACACGCAATTTAGTAGGCATAGCCACCATGGAGAAGGTCCTCCTGGCCGTGGCCGTGGTGCTGGTGCCCGTCATCCTCTCCAAGCTCATCAAGTGTTTGCTCGTCACCAAGCCAAAAAAGCTTAAGCTGCCTCCAGGGCCATGGACGCTGCCGTTGATAGGCAGCATGCACCACCTCGTCAGCAACCCATTGCCGTACCGGGCCATGCGCGACCTCGCGCATAAGCACGGGCCGCTCATGATGCTCTGGCTGGGCGAGGTGCCCACGGTGGTGGCGTCGTCGCCGGAGGCTGCGAAGGCGATCACCAAGACGCACGACATCACGTTCGCTGACCGTCACATGAACAGCACCGTCGGCATATTCACCTTCAACGGCATGGACCTGATCTTCGGGAGCTACGGCGAGCAGTGGCGCCAGCTCCGCAAGCTCAGCGTGCAAGAGCTGCTGAGCGCCGCCCGCGTGCAGTCGTTCCAGCGCATCCGCGAGGAGGAGGTGGGGCGGTTCATGCAGAGCCTCGCCACGTCCGCCACCGCCGGCACCGCCGTCGACCTGTCCAAGATGATCGCTAGCTTCGTCAACGACACCTTCGTCAGGGAGTCCATCGGCAGCCGGTGCAAGTATCAGGCCGAGTACCTGGATGCCTTGGGCACTGCGATGCGGATGGCCGCGGAACTAAGCGTAGCTAACATCTTCCCGTCATCCAGGCTGTTGCAGAATCTTAGCACGGCGCTACGCAGGGCGATGGCGTGCCGCGACTGGATGGCGCACATCATTGGCCAGATCATCCGCGAGACGAAGGAAGCCATGGACCAGGCTGACAAGACTTCAAACGAGAGCTTTATCTCTGTCCTGCTCAGGCTGCAGAAAGAGGCCAGCCTGCCCATCGAGCTCACCGATCACATCGTCATGGCACTCATGATTGTAAGTCGCGCTCGTTCCCAATTTCCCATCGCTGTGCCTTAATTGCTTGTCCTCCGCCGTCTTATTATCTTAGTTAGGCCAGTCTCGGTGAGCGTTTCATTTGACTTTCATTTGTATTAAATAGGTTGTCACATAGGTATTTTGATGACATGGCAGTATATTTAAGAAAAGAGAGAAGAAATGAGTTTCATTTAGATGAAACTCTCCTGGTATGATTATTAACTCTCAAAGAGTCATGAAATTAAATGCTTATAAAACTATAGAATGAAACTTTGCATTGAGAGCAAGTACAATAATTGGCTTATAACCAGGCTAATCAATATTTTTGCTGATGTGGAAGAGAGAAGGAAGGAGAGAGAAGAGAGCTTGGCTCTCATGCGAGCAACAAGCTGGGCATGAAAGCATAAACAATAGTGGGTTCCAATAGAGATGTATATGAGGAGTAATAGTTAAGAAAATAAAAAGATATAATAATAAAGAAATTTTGTTAACAAATAGAAGACTAACTATTGTATAGTTTGGTTCTTATGACTTTGACTCATAGCCAATCACCTGGCTCTATTATTGACTTTGCTCTGAAAGTGGATATTTCATGCAAGTTTCTTTTCATTCTATTTGTCTTATTGGAAATTAGCAACGCCATGAAACATGAAACTATCCACTGAGACTGGCCGCCGGTGCATATATGTATGATCAATTGTTGTTCCATTTGTTCTGCTAGGACTTATTTAGCGCGGGCAGTGACTCCGCGTCGACCACACTGACCTGGTGCATGACAGAGCTAATCCGGTGCCCGGCTACGATGGCCAGAGCCCAGGCCGAAGTCCGGGAGGCCTTCAAGGGGAAGACCACCACCATCACCGAGGACGAACTCGCCAGGGCAAACCTTAGCTACCTCAAGTGTGTGGTGAAGGAAGCTCTCAGGCTGCACTGCCCGGTGCCGCTCCTGCTCCCACGCAAATGCCGTGAGACATGCCAGGTCATGGGCTACGACATTCCCAAGGGCACATGCGTGTTCGTCAACGTTTGGGCCATCTGTAGGGACGCCAAGTACTGGGAAGATCCTGAAGAATTCAGGCCAGAGCGGTTCGAGAACAGCAGCCTGGACTACAAAGGGACAGACTATGAGTTTCTCCCATTCGGGTCCGGCCGCCGAATGTGCCCGGGAGGAAACCTTGGATTGGCCAACATGGAGCTTGCACTGGCCAGCCTTCTGTACCACTTCGATTGGAAGCTACCGAGAGGAGTGGAGCCTAAGAATGTCGACGTTTGCGAGGCTCCAGGACTGGTTGCAAAGAAAAACACAGGCTTGGTTTTGCACCCTGTTGTCAGCCGCGTATTTGCTCCGGTTAATATGCCTAACTAACGCCCACGCAACATACGCTGCATGAACCAGTATGCACGTGCTTTATTAGTGACAACACGAGAAGTCAATCCAATAAAGGCTTGTAATACAAGGGGATATGAACTTTGTAGGTGATCCTTGTGAGACTAGTTTCATAAGGATCGGGTTGGTCGTGGTAAGTCTAGGCTTGCTAGGACCTTTTGTTGTATCTCTTTTCTAAATGAAAAACATGCCTAGACATGTTTGTGAAAAAAAATCCAGTCAGTTTGACCTCGTTTGTTGTTATGAACACTCTTTAGTTTTGTACTGGTCCGACGCTTCGCACGCTCTCTGAGACCTCTATAGAAGCCGTCGACTGTACCACCGATTGGTCCGATGCCTGTACTGTTCACAGGGTCCGACTCTCGCGCCGGTTCTTCGCTTGGTGAGCAGTGAGCTTGTATAGTCCCACGCTCACTCCTTCTTCGGTCCGACGCTTCTGCCGACACTGTGTCTGGCTAGGGTTTGCACCGTCGGACTCTACCCGATTGGTCCAACGCCCTGCGTGACAGGGTCCGATGCCCCTTTAGCTCTTTGTTTCTTCGCCATCTTGCATCCAGCTTGGTTCCATCCTTCGTGGCTTGGACTTGCTTGATCTTCTAGGTCTTCCATGATGCTTCTAAGGTCTTTCTTGAGGTGTTGATTATTGGATCACCACGTCGTCTTTGTCCAAGTCACGTTTGCACCCTATTAGACTACAAAACAAACACTTGTAAACACGTTAGTCCAACTTGGTAATGTTGATCATCAAACACCAAAATCCAAACTCAATGGGCCGATGGTCCATTTTTCTTACACATCCACGCCGCAGCAGCACCCACCTGGACCCCGGTGCACAAAGACTATAGACTGTAGCTTCCAAACCGCCTTGTACCTGACCTTCCTCAGAATATAAGGGGAAAATCGGCTCCCATAGCCGGGAGGACCCATCTTCCACCCTCATGCGCTAGGAGGCGGAGCAAGCGAGAGCTCGGCTGAGAACAGAGCAATCGAGAGGAAAAACAGAGTGTTCCTCCCTCGGCAACCCAACAAGACCGAGGAGCATTTCCCTTACTCGCTAGGGAAGTAACCTCACCGCCGACGAGCAGTAGGATAGCACTGAGTGATTCCCTGCCAAACTCTCTTTCTACTTCGTTGTAACCCCTGATTTGGGTGCTCCGGAATACAAAGAACAACCCACTGCTGGACGTAGGGCCTCGATAGCCCGAACCTGGTACATCACCGTGTCCCCACCCGTGTTTGAGTACCCGAGCCACCGGAGACCCACACTCCTGACATCTGACGAACAATGATGCTTGCTGCGGTTAAGGACCCGTGATAGTCAGGAAGCTAAAAGAGCTATTAAAGACGGAGTAGAGTTTGGTCATTGTCCTCGTGAAAGAGAATGAGGAGATGAAGAAGAAGATTGAGGCGGCGGTGGTGACCGCGATGAAAGAGAAAGAAGCTTTGAGAAAGGAGCGCGAGGAGGCCGAGGATATCATAGGCCAAAATATTGAGCTCCGCAGACGACTTGAGATAGCGGAGGTGGCCCGAGCAACGGCGGAGGAGGTGAGGAAAATAGCGGAGGGCCGGGCTTCTGCCAGCGCAACGCGTGTAACTCAGATGGTTTTCGATCTTGGCAAGTGCATGGTGGTGGTGAAGGAGGTGCTGGATTCCGTGTTGGTGAAGGCTGGAGCACCCGAGAGTATGGCACTGCCTGAGGCTGACGCCAATGCCTTCGTCGAGTGGCTGAGGGCGGCGGTAGCGCTGATGGGTCTAGTTGTTGACAACGTTAGTGATTTCGGCGCCTTCGGTGGAGCGCTTGGCATGGTGCGATGATTTGAAGCTGTTGGGGCGACCATGTCGTCAGCTTGGGGCGCCCGAGTCAGAAGTTCCCCTCAGTGGAATGTCCGACAAGCGGGTCAAGATCGAGCATGCTCCAACGTGGCGAAGTGTTTTGTATGCAAGTTTTGGATGACTGGAGGTCAGGTCCTTGCTATGGAGGAGGCTGTTGGCGCTACAGCCAGGGTAAGGTTTCGCTGGGCGGTTATTGTTGTTATCACCTGGGGCGCACCGGTGTGACTCATTTTACTCATGGACTGATTGTTTTTGTGTTTTTGGTTGCAGTTGAAGGCTGATGGTGAAGGTACATCTTCTGGGGCTTTGACGGCGTCTGCGCCGAGTGCCTCGGCGGCTGCGACGGAGGTTTCTGTTCCTGATGACACTTCTGACGGTAGCGGAGGTCCCTCCTCTAGGTGATGGTTCTGCTGAGGGTGTTGGGGCCGAGGGTAGTGTCGATGGTGTTGTGTCTCTGGAGGCGATTGCTGAGGAATCGGAGCATGTATGAAGGCTTTGGTGTGATGGAAGTAATATTTTGGCAATTTTGGTGGGCGTGGTGGCTTCCAAAGTTGTACAGAGTATTGAAGTTTTTTAACGGTTGCCCTTGTTGCGCAGATTTCGTTGGAGCCTGCGCATGAGGTTTTGGATATTGTTCATGTGCCTATGAATTATCAAGATGTTTTTTAGGGGGCCTTGTGGGCCCGTGTGAAGGCGCGTCGGCCTTGGTTGAGCTTTGGTGTGTTTTGGTGGAATAAAGTTCGCACTTACGATGTTAAGAATGCTGAATCGCGACATGTTTGGTGGACCTCCAATTTTTCATAGCGGCGTGTGATTTGGGAGATTTTTGGATGCGAGGGTGCGGCCAGCGAAGTTGAAGATGTTAGTGTGGAGGACGGATTGGGTTTTTATGGGGTCTAGAGATATTGGACTTGATGGCGAGGGTTTTCTTAGGGTACCTAAGCCGGAGCCGGTTGAATTGAGTGAAGGGGATCGGGTATATATACCATCAAAATGGGGTTGGAGGGCGATCTGCCCCTTGTGCCGGTGGCGCCACTGCTTTCGGTCCAGTAATGGTTGTTAAATCTGGGGTTGATGGCCTAGGGCGTGATGTTGACTTGATCGAAGGTTTGCTTGATTATGTAGTGGGTGAGGTGCCGGAGGAGGCCGCGTTCAACGTGTGTTTTGTAGAGGATGCACCTAGCGTCTTGGATTATCAGCGAAGGGCAGATTAGCGTCTTGTAAAAAATACGTGCAATATTTATATCTCCAAATAAGTTTATTATAAAAATATATTCAATGGTCTATGTAATGATACTAATTATGTATTATAAATATTAATATTCTTTTATATATAATTGGTCGAAGTTAAAAAAAAATTGACTTCTCGGAAAGCGAGAATGAATTCTATTTTGGGACAGAGGGAGTATATGAAGGCAATGTTGAAAATATTTTAACAATCAAGTTCATCTCTGTCTGATTGGTAAGCTTAGACATCATAATGGCATAAAAAATTTTGACTCTCATGGACACCCTCATAGATCAGTGCAAAGCATCCCAATCCTACAACATACACAAATGACAACCTTAAAGTTATGATATTTTCAAAGGGTGGACAATAAAGACCATCTTCGTCGTTCTGGCATTAGAGTATATACATGCAGACACATAGACATGGTGGTGCAAGTGAGCAGCCAGCATGAGTCGAGAGTTAGGGGGTGTTTGGATCCTAGGACTAAACTTTAGTCCCTGTCACATTGAATTTTTAGATATCAATTAGGAGGACTAAACATGAGCTAATTATAAAACTAATTACATAAGTTGTGGCTAATTCGCTTTCCAGCGCCGTGTATAGGATGGTATGGAGATGTGCTAGAACTTATTCGTGGATTTGTTGGCGCACGAAAGAAATAGATATCGGAAATCTCTTCCTGCCGGTATAAAAAATGATATTAGTCGCCTGACGGAAAGATCTACATAGTAAAGTTTATGAGCCTGCGACGCCATGCTCTCTGTGACCGTGTAAATTTCACGAACTTAGCTTTTTAGATTAAATGTCATTTTAACGTCGGTCATATACTTTTACAGTATTGTTATCTTATCGTGCGATCCGTGTGTTTTTAGTACAAAAATTTAGTTGTCCCGTAGCAACGCACGGGCACGAACCTATTTACATATATACTCGAATCTGTGTGTACATGATTATATGGAGATGCAGTGAAACTTATTCATGGATTTATTAGCGCATGAAAGAAATGGATATCGTAGAATTCTTTCTACCGATATAAAATATTATCTTAGCCGTATCACGAAAAAGTCTATACAGTAGAGTTTGTGAGCCTGCGACGTCGCGCTCTCCATGACTGTGTTAATTTCACGAACTTTGCTTTTTGAATTAAATGTCACTTTGACGTCAGTATTTAATTTAACAGTATTGTTATCTTATCGTACGATCCGTGTGTTTTTAGTACAAAAGATTTAGTTGTCCCGTAGCAATGCACGGGCACACTATCTAGTATAGTTATTAATGTTAAGAGGGGATAAAAGATCAGAAATTAATATCGAGAGGGGATAAAAGGTCTGAAATTAAAAACTACTCATAACTGAGGTTTCACGGGACAGATCAGAAATTAGAAACTACTGGCAATTGAAGTTTGACGGCACACAACAATATAAAAATGGGAAATCAAAACGGAAATTGGAAATTAAAGAAAAAATATTATCTATTGTTAATTTTAAAGGTACATAAAAATGGAAAATCAAAACAAAGCATGCGGCCGCAAAAGATTGAACTAGCAACCTCTTGGCTTCAAAACAAGGGCCTTACCATTGGGTTAGCATAATTATAGTTGTGAATTTTTTTTATCCAGTGTGTGAAGTAAGTACAAGGCTGCCACCTAGGGTATGCCTAGGCCCAC
Source organism: Miscanthus floridulus (assembly GCF_019320115.1). Classification (NCBI taxonomy): domain Eukaryota; kingdom Viridiplantae; phylum Streptophyta; class Magnoliopsida; order Poales; family Poaceae; genus Miscanthus; species Miscanthus floridulus. The sequence goes on along the minus strand of NC_089589.1, from coordinate 140,967,878 downwards.
CTGGCAACCTCATGGGTCCGCCCCTGGTTCAGGAGTCTACCCGGCAAAGAGCGGGCGTTGAATCAGCTTAACCGACTCGTTAGTCTTACTGATGTGCAATCTAATTCATCGTCTACACCGATAAAAGAATCACAGGCTAATGTTAACTTCAATCTTATTCTCGGCAGACGGGGACAGCTCTGATCCCAGCGAGATTCCCACAGACCTGATCTGAGCGAGATTCCCACAGACCTGATCTGGCTCTTCGAAACAGACAATGCAAACTGATGTGACGCCCAGGCCGAGCGGTTTGCGTGTCGCTCTCCCTCCGTCGCAATCGATGCTGTCGACTCGCGAGCCGCCTTGCATTGCGTCTCTGCTCTCTGGTCCTCCCGCGTCGTCGGACGAAAATTCCACGGGCGCTGCAGATACGCATTACACAGGCACCGCACCGGGATGACCATGTCATGGGATATGGATGGTTGATATTAATGCCTCGCGGATGAACAATTATTAATCAACACTGATCGATGTCTGATGGCAACATAACATTGCGTCGTCCGGTTCACCGAACGAGGATGCTCCACCGAACAGCAGCCTTATAATATTTGTGTTGGACACTACGTGAAAAACAGTTTGTAGCAATTGAGCTTTTTTTTCTTTAGGGCCGGCTGGCATTGGAGCCGTCCTTACAGTGACGTGCTCGGGCTCCAGCACAGCAGCCGCCCCTACAAATAGCACAGTAGGGGCGGCTAGTAATATAAGCCACCCCTACAAATGCTTCGATTTGTAGGGGCGACTGTATTACCAGCTGCCCCTACTGTGTTTATTTGTAGGGACGGCTGAATCACCAGCCGCACCTACAAATTCCCGCTATATATAGCGGACAGAAAATTCTCTCCCCTCTCTCTCTCTCTCTCTCTCTCTCTCTCTCTCTCTCAGTCTTCTCTTCGCTCCCTCTCTCCCTCGACGCAAATAGGGCGGCGGCGGCGGCTAGCGCAAGCGGGTCCACCTCCTCCTCCCCCCTCGCACCATTTCCTTTCTCGGCTCCTTCCCTCTTTGCCCGAGTCGCTAGCCTCCTCCGTGCCCCGCCTCCTCCTGTCTCGCCGTGGACCGCTTCCTCCACCTCCGCTTCCACAGCAGCCGAGCGAGGTCAACTCTTCCGCCGGCGGAGAGAGAGAGAGAGAGCGAGGGCGGGAGCGGGGAAGAGACAGGAGGGTCCCGGATCTGAGCCGAGCTGCGCTCTCCGCGCTCCTATCACCGCCCACCGCCCGACACCCAGGTCTTGTCGCCCCGCGTAGATCTGCTGCTGCTCCTGAGGTAAATCGTCGATTGCTTGAACCGTACACGGTAGATCCAGTATGCCTCCGCGAGCAGAGGGTAGTTCGGTTGCTAACTTCGCGGCTAGACCTGCTTGCTCTAGTAGTAGCCGATAAGCATTGTCAAGTATAGATTCGCCAAATGGAGTGAAATCCAGCCTCCCGACTCCGCAGATCTCTCGAGCTCCGTTGATTCTTTGATTCCTTTCCATAGAACCTGCGAAATTGCAGGGATCTGCGCGTGCCAAAGCGCCTAATTGATTAAGATAATATTACCGAGAGTGAACATTGTTTTAAGGCAACAGCAGGCTAAGCGATATGCTTATTTGTTTTGTCATTTTAATAACGTATTTTCTCTGTTTGGTTACCATGTGTCTGTTGTTTGTGCTGTACAGAGGTTGTCTACTTGTTAGGCAGTCATTTTTCAGTGATGATAGTCGAAACCTTGTTGATTTGACTGGTGGAGTTAGTGGCTGTCGTGGACTCCATTCTAGTTTCCGTACTACAATTGCTGGTCTTTCACTAAACATGGGTATGCATTTTAATACATGTAACTGGATTTTGATTCAAATTGCCAATATTGATATAATTGTTTTTCGGTTATACAGATGTTTCAACCACTATGGTTGTAACTCCTGGTCCAGTTATGGATTTTCTCCCCACAAATCAAAATGTCAGAGACATCAGAGATATTGACTGGCCCAGGGTCCGTGGAATAAAATAACTCTCCCTAAAATCCTATATTATTTGTCTTCTGGAGAGCAGAGCTTCAAATATTTTATTAACATCTACCTTTAAATGATGCAGGCCAAGAAAATGCTTAAAAACCTCAGAGTTAAAGCTAAGCACAACAACATGGAGTTCAAGATTATTGGCCTTAGTGATCAACCATGCTCTAGACAGATGTATGGATCTGTTCTTGCGATGTGCTTTCTGCACTATTCCATTCCTTTGCTGAATGGATTTTTTTCCTCTTCAAACTAATGGTGGATATTGTTCTATGCACCTGAATAATGATATTGTCAATGTTCTCAATACCTCCATTGCTGCCATATTGCCTGCTCTGCTGCTCGTGAGGTGGACATCTTAATTTTTCCTTTTGCCTTGCCTCTGCCTCCACTGCTCAAATTTTATTCTTGTAGTAGCTGCTATATTTTACCAATCTGAATGTAATTATAGATTCACATTTGGGCTATCCTAGATTTCTCTAGGTTGCAGCCATTGTTATGGCTACCGTGAGAATACAGTTGTTGCCCATCTTTCCTTCAAGTACCTTGAGGAGTGTTCTAATTGTGCGGTCGACTTAGTGTAAAAGGCAGTTGTCAATTAGAGTCTGTTTGATATAGCTCTTAGAGATGTTTCTAGGCTTAATTTACAATCTCTTCCAAGCATCTTTTTAATTAAGAAATGATTCTATGCTTCACTTTTACATGATATGGCCTACTTAGATATGCTATTTGCTTCCTGCCAGATTATCGTGCTCTAAGAACTTATATATTCTCTGCAGAAAATTTGAAGTCATCTTTGATGTTGATCATTTTATAAGTTATTTGAGGGACGATGTACGGATCATCTGGGATATCATTGACTGATTCATACAGAAGAATGAGCTCTTTGCCAGTATAAAGTAGGTGTTTTTTTACTCTGTTTTGGTTACCTGAAGCTTTCATAAAATGCTACTTTCTATCACCAGAAATAGTTCTTTTGTGATTCTGCTACTATTATCTCAATAGGGTGGGAAAATTCAAAGAACCTTCATGCCGCTACAGATAACATAAATCTCACCTGCCCATGCTTTCTGAGCTATATTATAGTCTACAGCAGATTGAACAATAAAGGCATCGAGCAGGTTCCATACTGACCATTATTTTTTCCAAATTAATGAACCATTTCCATTTAGATTACTCAAGATGCCATTGCTGCCTTTGTTCAAGCCTCAATCACTTTTGCATCGGTCGTTGCAGGCACGATGCTAACCCATACACATGCTTTATAAAACAATACAGTGGGATACGTCGACATCCTTACCGTCCTCACTCTTGGAGTTTGATTTGGTTATTATACTAATTAGTTATTTTCTCACTGATGTGGATTGGCAGTGTGCAGACGAGTGGACGATAAGTTCAGCATGGCTGTCATCGATGCAAGTCTAATGCAATGGCTAAAGATCAGCATAGCTGTCATCAGCCAAACTGATGCTGCGGTCGCTGGTTGCATCTGGTCTGGATGCTTCGAGGCCAAACTACACCACCTCTGGTAATTGTGATTTGCATACGCTCTCAGACAGCCTCTGAAGTTTTTCCCACACAAAAATGATTTTAGGTTTATATAACAATTTGTGTGCTTTAGTTGTTTTTGTACATCCAAAACAGTCCAATTTCAGGGGAATGAAATGAAATTTGGGGGTGCGTCTTGGAGCTGGGGTCCTCTGTTTTTTTAGTTATAGGCTTATCTGCATATAGCAATAATTTATCTCTGTCTCATATATATTTCGAAGGGCGGGCCTGGTACAAACGGTAGAGTCTATATTTCTATTTGTAATGTTGCAATGCATTTCGCTCAAGGAAGACACAGCTCCACCTGTATATCACTATGCAACTCATTTATCCAACATAGGTGCCTGCCATACCATCTATGCTATTTCCGCTTCTCTGTCCACCTTTACATCTATGCTATAATCCGATTTGGTATTTGGATTCAATTGGTTTGCTTTTTGTATTCTTGATTCTCTTGCTCTAATCATTGGAGTTTTTTTCCACATGTAGGTCTTACATGATTCAGCTTCGAATTAGACACATTTACAGAAATAAATATTCTAATTACTGCATCATAGATGATTGAATAGATTCACCTTTCCATGTAGGCTATAATCCGATTTGCTATTTGGATTCAATTGGTTTACTTTTCATTTTCTTAATTCTCTTGCTCCAACCATTGGTGTTATTTTTTTTCTCATGTGTAGGACTCACATGATTTAGTTTCAAATTAGACACAATTACGGATATAATTACTGCATCATAGATGATTGAATAGGTTTATCTAAATCCATTGGGTTTCCTTTGTAGCTATCTTTCCTCATAATTATTGGTCTGCTGCTGTCTTCACTTAGCCTGAATGAAGGAAAGGAGTCCTTTATCAAGATGAACATGATCGTTACCACCAACAAGGATCCAAACAAGGTGAGAATTTGAACTCTCTTCAGTTTTGAGTCTTCATGCTAGCCCATTCAGGCCACGTTGACAAGATTTATGTCTGGCACTGCACAACTAAATAGTTGTGACCACTTCTTCCATATATGAAGACCCTCTTCATGAAGCTCTGTTAAGTCTACTTGGTGTCAAAGCACGAATCAGCGTGCTAGGTTTCATAATAGTTCTGTTAACAGCCAGGAATATAAGTCATGATGGAGTTGTGTATTGTCATAGAATATTTGTTATAATCTGGTATAAATAAATGTGTATTGTCATTGAGTTTCAGTACAATCGTAGAAGAAGATAAGTCATGATAGAGTTGTGCATGAAAAATATATGTTCTGGTCGAATTTGAATTGTAAATTTGAATTTTTTTGGCAGAAAAATGTAACCGCCCCTACAAATAGGTATTATAGGGGCGGCCAGTACTACGACCGCCTTTACAAATCGATTTTGTAGAGGCGCCCCTACAAATCGATTTGTAGGGGCGGCTGATAACACCAGCCGCCTCTACAAATCGATTTGTAGGGACGGCCTGGGAACCGCCCCTACAAATACATAGTTTGTAGAGACGGTATGGTAAGGACAGCTGGCTAAGCCACCTCTACAAACCATCGCCAGCCGCCCCTACAATTGCTTATTGTAGTAGTGGGAGTACGTCGGATGGCTTAAAATATGGAACAACTTCGTGGAGAACAAAAATTGTTGGAATGGTGATTTAGATCCTATTGCCCAAGAAGTAATGTTCTAAAACTTTGGTTTTAGTTTAATTTTATTCATATATATGAACATGTTGTGATCCTGTTCCATGGCACACAGCCGCAAGTCGTGTTGGGGCTGATGCACCTGACGCCCATGTGGTGGCTTTGTGTAGAAACTAGAAAAAATTCCACACATATCGCTGGCATAAATCTAATAAATACCGTATCTGCCACCTAAAAATCCTGATTCTCATATATGCCATTGGTGTTAAACTATAATTCCTGTTATGTTAAGTTATATTTGCCTGAGTACATATGAGCGTCCATAAGTCAGCGTCGTTAGTTCCTACTAGTCATCTCCAAATCGTAGAGATGGTCAACAATGAGTAAAAGAGCGGCGCGGTGAGTAAGGAGGTTGCAGAGATGGACGAGTGGTGTGGGCTGATGGGTTGTTGGCTGTGTCGGTTGTACAGTGTGTTGGCAATGTTGGTCTTCGCGAGGTTGCTAGTTGTTACTGCTCGGGGGTGTTGGAGGGCTGTGCTCATGCTACTGCCCACTACCCCAGATTAGGACAATACTGCCGGTTCGAAAGAACGCATCACTGCCGGATGTTCAACCAGCACAACCAAACCGGCAGTGATGAGGGTTACCTATCACTGTCGGTTCCTATAAACCGGCAGTGTTCTGCAACTTCACTGCCGGTCCTTTACACAATCCGGCAGAGTTCAGTTCCACCAACACTGTCGGTTCATGAGACCACCCGACTGTGTAACCTCGAACATCACTGTCGGTTTGTGTCTTTTAGCCGACAGTGTTGTCATAACAAGCACTGCCAGTTTAGGACATGACCCGGCAGTGATGGCTAAGCCAACGCTGTCGGTTTGTGGCTCAAGCCGGCAGTGCCATCTTAGCCATCACTGTCGGTTTGTTGCTAACCGGTAGTGATGGTCCGTTCGTATTTTACTATTTTATAATTTATTTTAATTTATATTTTTTCATGGAATCGGGTTTCGCTTTATATACGCTACGTAGACGACATGTCCATCAATATTAAACATTACAAATATTACGATTACAGTTCAAATGTTCTTATCAAGATCTCGATCCCTCAAAATGAAAAAGAAATTATTCGATAAGATGAAGCATGCTTCTCGGACTTCTTACAATAATCTAGCGAGCCGCTCTGGGCCATACTGGTCCTTGAACTTCATGGATTGTGTAATGAAAAATACTCCATCTTTTTCCAATACCTCGGCTAAGATGAATTTTTCCAGCTCTGATTGCAGTGCAATGATCTCCATATCTAATAGCCTTTCGTGGTTATATTTCTTGCGTTGTCGTTCCAAAAAGATGATATCCAAAGAGGAATCAGTAAATCATTTTGTTGAATTATTAACAAACATAAATGAAATGGGGATTATACACACCAACTTATATGTTTCTTCTGATTTCCCATCGATGTAGCGAAGCAGTGCCCACATTACACAAAACCCGCATTCATTGTTTCCCGCCGGCTGTTTTAGGTACTTTCCCTCCATTTCGACAACCTTGAATGGGACCTGCGTCCCACCGATATATCTTCTTCGGAAACTATGCAACATTAAAAGGAGTAACATTAGAAAGCGCTATGTGTGATTAGAAAATAATATGTTATTAGGATCGCTTACTAATTCAACACTGCCACCAGTGAATCTAGATGAAAAAATGGTTTTTTCTTCGAGTCCCACACCTCGATCAGATTTTTTAGCAAGATTAACACAAATGAAGACGAAATGGTTGCTGTAATCACAGAATCCTAATTATCGAATAATCTTAACGAAAAAAGAATCATAAAATTAAAAGCCGAGAACACATACTCGCAGTTGTAGGCTAGAAGTATGTGGGTTTTGTTCTTCATCTTGAATTCATCGAAAACAGCAATCAATCTCTCTTTCAGGTCTTCCACGTCATATCCATAGAGGCATAAACATGTCTTCTCATTGACTCACCCGGGGTCAAGAAGCCTATGTTATCTCATTTGCTTTTTAGTATGCAAATTTTTTCTATATACCTACATAAAATCATGGGAAGTGCTCAAAAGTTAACAATTTGTGTCTCGAGAGAGTAGTTAATTGTAATATCGTGCGTGTAGGGTACTTACATAGTCCACAGCATCAACATTTATGAATCGATAGAGCATTTCTATTATAGCTAGAACAAGCACTCCCACACGACATCGAACATCTCTTCTTCAGGACAATAAAAAACATGTGGCGAACGTATAATAACCTCAAAACCAAAGTCCTCCGTCTTTGTTGCTTTAGCCATGTAATATTCATGTAAATGGCGCATATATGTTGTCAAATTTTTATACTCGTCATCGGGAACCAAAAGATTGCCCCTTTCATACTTCATTGTCGGTGTTCCTGTCCCTTGTACATCACAATAGATGTTCGCGGCCTCTTCTATGGTTAATTCGGGGTTATCTTCGACGTACTTCTGTATCTTCCTTAAATCTTCATTGTGTATTTCTTCGGCTCTTATGGTAGTGTACTTATTCTGTGTTTACCTTTCGAATTCAGACTTCAACAAACACTGAGGCAGTGAGGCACATAGATTGAAGAAACTAACATAATCTTCCTTTGAGATGTGTGCTGTAAATTTTTCTTTCATCAAGTTTGTAACGCTGCCACTGAGCGGCCTTTTGTTTTTTTGTTGGTCCACTTTGAGAGCATTAGCGACCGAATCCAAGGACCTTTTCTACGACTGCGAGGATGCCTTTGATCTTGTTTTGGGCTGAGGTGGAGGAGGAGGTGGATGATGACGACGAGAATTCTGTTTTCCCGGGGCTGATGAAGATGGAGGAGGAGTCTTCTCTTTTCTCGAGGCTGATGAAGATGGAGTTGGACGAGGAGGAATAGGAGATCTCTGTCTTCTCGGGGGTGATGGCACGGGATGAGGAGGGGAGTGATCTCTGTTGGGAGATGGTGAGTGATCATCGCGGGTGGGCAAAGTCTCGTAGTCGTCCTCATCATCAGAGGACAATTGGTGGTCAAGCTTAATAAAGCGCTTCCGCCAAGCCACTTGAGAGCCCATGTTATGACCAAGTTTTGGCCTGTCTTCCGCTGCGGGGTACTCAATATGTATCTTGTTATACTTCTTATCAAGTATTATGCCAATGGTGACGCGAGCGTACCCCTATGGAATTGGGTGGCCATTAATGGTCCCGTCTCCCGTAGGCCAGGCCTGGCCGAGTGCCACCTTGTCCTTTGTCCATTCCTAACAGATGTACATCTTGACATTGACGGGTTCAGTGATACTGTCCACCGAATGAGGCACATTCGCATCTTCTTCATCGAGCGGGGTTGATCCGTAGCTGCTGCGACCCCTCAACTATGGGCTAAAGGCAGTAGGAGTAGGGTTTTGTGGTACACCTAACCCCTTGGATAGCAAAATTTGCTGGACTCGTGCTTCAACAGTCGCCTCAATCTGTGCATCCATTCTGTCTTTCATCTCTTTTAGTCACCTCAAACACTCTGCCTCCTATTCCGCTCTACCCCTCGAGCGGCTCCGACAAGTGTGAGATTCTTCAGGGAATGCTAGTTTCCAAGGAACAACACCAGTTCCTCTAGTGTGACCAGGGTGCTCCTTGGTTCTGAGTGCTTGGGTGAGCACGTCTTTCTCACTATTAGAAGTGTGAGTCCCTTGCCTCCTCTGGATGAGTTGGCTCATGGGTGGATTTGTGGAGCTAAAGCTCCCGTCCTTGGCATGGCATACATTCCTCCTTATATAGTATATTACCGATCTTGGCTCCCAATGGGCGGTCTCAACCTGAACGCCTTCCTCAGCAAGGCAATCCATCTTTTCAAGTTCTGCTTCAAATTCCGTGTTGGTGAAGGATGGAGCAGCCGAGAGTATGGCACTGTCTGAAGCTGACGCCAATGCCTTCATCGAGTGGCTGCGGGCGGCGGTAGGGCAGATGGTTCCAGTTGTTGACAACGTTAGTGATTTCGGCGACTTCGGTGGAGCACTTGGCATGGTGCGATGATTTCAAGCTATTGGATGATTTCAAGCAATGATTTGAAGCTGACGCCAATACCTAAGTTATATTTGCCTGAGTACATATGAGTGTCCATAAGTCAGTGTCGTTAGTTCCTACTAGTCATCTCCAAATCGTAGAGATGGTCAACAATGAGTAAAAGAGCGGCGCGGTGAGTAAGGAGGATGCAGAGATGGACGAGTGGTGTGGGCTGATGGGTAGTTGGCTGTGTGGGATGTACAGTGTGTTGGCAATGTTGCTCGTCGCGAGGTTGCTAGTTGTTACTGCTCGAGGGTGTTGGCGGGCTGTGCTCATGCTACTGCACACTACCCTAGATCAGGACAATACTGCCGGTTGAAGACACTCCATCACTGTCGGATTTTGAACCGACGCAACCAAACCGGCAGTGATGAGGGTTAGCTATCATTGTCGGTTCCTACAAACCGGCAGTGTTCTGCAACTTCACTACTGGTCCTTTACACAACCCAGCAGAGCTTTGTTCCACCAACACTGCCGGTTCATGAGACCACCCAACAGTGTAACCCCGAACATCACTGTCGGTTTGTGTCTTTAGCCGGTAGCGTTGTCGTAACCAGCACTGCCGGTTTGGGACAAGACCCGGCAGTGATGGCTAAGCCAACACTGCCGGTTGGTGGCTCAAGCCGGCAGTGCCATCTTGGCCCCCACTGCCGGTTTGTTGCTAACCGGCAGTGATGGCCCATTCATATTTTATTGTTTTATAATTTACTTTAATTTATATTTTTTCGTGGAATCGGGTTTCGCTTTATACATGCTACGTAGACGACAGGTCCATTAATATTAAATATTACATATATTACGGTTAAAGTTCAAATGTTTTTATCAAGATCTCGATCCCTCAAAATAAAAAAGAAATTATTCGATAAGATGAAGCATGCTTCTCGGACTTATTACAATAATCTAGCGAGCCGCTCTAGGCCATACTGGTCCTTGGACTTCACGGATTGTGCAATGGAAAATACTCTATCTTTTTTCAATACTTTGGCTAAGATGAATTTTGACAGCTCCGATTGTAGTATGACGATCTCCATGTCTAACAGCCTTTCATGGTTATATTTCTTGCGCTGTCGTTCAAAAAAGATGATATTCAAAGAGGAATCAATAAATCATTTTGTTGAATTATTAACAGACATAAATGAAATGGGGATTATACACACCAACTTATCTGCTTCTTTTGATTTCCCGCCGATGTAGCAAAGCATTGCCCACATTACATAAAACCCACATTCATGGTTTCCCGCCGGCTGTTTTAGGTACTTCTCCATTTTGACAACCTTGAATGTGATCTGCGTCCCACCGATATGTCTTCTTCGGACACTATGCAACATTAAAAGAAGAAACATTAGAAAGCGGTATGTGATTAGAAAATAATATGTTACTAGGATCGCTTACTAATTCAGCACTGCCACCAGTGCATCCAGATGATGAAATGGGTTTTTCTTTGAGTCCCACACCTCGATCAGATGTTTAGCAAGATTGACACAAATGAAGACGAAATGGTTGTTGTAATAACAGAATCCTAATTATTGAATAATCTTAACAAAAAAGAAGCATAAAATTAAAAGCCGAAAACACAAACTCGCAATTGTAGGCTATAAGTATGTGGGTTTTGTTCTTCATCTTGAATTCATCGAAAACAACAATCAATCTCTCTTTCAGGTCTTCCACGTCACATCCATGGAGGCCTAAACATGTCTTCTTATTGACTCGCCTGGGATCCAAAAAGCCTATGTTATCCCATTTGCTTTTTAGTATGCAAAATTTTGCTATACACCTACATAAAATCATAGGAAGTGCTCAAAAGTTAACAATTTGTGTCCCGAGAGAGTAGTTAATTGTAATATCGTGCGTGTAGGGTACTTACATAGTCCACAACGTCAACATTTGTGAATCGAGAGAGCGTTTCTGGTATAGCTAGAACAAGCACTCCCACTCAACATCGAACTTCTCTTATTCAGGATAATAAAAAACATGTGGCGAATGGATAATAACCTTAAAACCAAAGTCCTCCATCTCTGTTGCTTGAGCCATGTAATATTCATGCAAATAGCACATATATGTTGTCAAATTTTGATACTCGTCATCGGAAACCAAAAGATTGCCCCTTTCAAACCTTATTGCTGGTGTTCCCGTTCCTTGTACATCCTAATAGATGTTCGTGGCCTCTTCCATGGTTAATTCGGGGTTGTGTTCGACGTACTTCTATATCTTTCTTAAATCTTCATTGTGTATTTCTTCGGCTCTTATTGTAGCGTACTTATTCTGTGTTTTCCTTTTGAATTCAGACTTCAACAAACACTGAGGCAGTGAGGCACAGAGATTGAAGAAACTAACACAATCTTCCTTCGAGATGTGTGCTTTAAATTTTTCTTTCATCAAGTTTGTAACGCTGCCACTGAACGGCCTTTTGTTTTTTTGTTGGTCCACTTTGGGAGCATTAGCGACCGAATCCAAGGACATTTTCTACTACTGCGAGGAAGCCTTTGATCTTGTTTTGGGCTGAGGTGGAGGAGGAGGAGGATGACGACTAGAATTCTGTTTTCTCGGGGCTGATGAGGATGGAGGAGGAGGAGTCTTCTCTTTTCTCAGGGCTAATGAAGATGGAGTCTGACGAGGAGGAATAGAAGGAGAGCTCTGTCTTCAAGGGGTTGATGGCAAGGGATGAGGAGGGGAGTGATCTCTGTTTGGAGATGGTCAGTGATCGTCGTGGGTGGGCAAAGACTTGCAGTCGTCCTCATCATCAGAGGACAATTGGTGGTCAAGTTTAATGAAGCGCTTGCGCCAGGCCACTTGAGAGCCCTTGTTATGACCAAGTTTTGGCCTGTCTTCCATTGCGGGGTACTCAATGTATATCTTGTTATACTTCTTATCAAGTATTCTATCAATGGTGATGCGAGCATACCCCTGTGGAATTGGGTGGCCATTAATGGTCCCATCTCCCGTAGGCCAGGCCTGGCCGAGCACCACCTTGTCCTTTGTCCATTCCTGATGGATGTACATCTTGTCATTGACGGGTTCAGTGATGTCGTCCATCGGATGAGGCACATTAGCATCTTCTTCATCGAGTGGGGTCGATCCGCAGCTGCTGCGACTCCTCAACTATGGACTAAAAGTAGTACGAGTAGGGTTTTGTGGTACTCCTGACCCCTTGGACAACAAAATTTACTGGTCTCGTGCTTCAACAGTCGTCTCAATCCGTGCGTCCATTCTGTCTTCCATCTCTTTTAGTCGCCTCAAACACTCTGTCTCCTATTCCGCTCTACCCCTCGAGCGACTCCAGTAAGTGTGAGATTCTTCGAGGAATGCTAGTTTCCAAGGAACAACACCGGTTCCTCTAGTGCGACTAGGGTGCTCCTTGGTTCTGAGTGCTTAGGTGAGCACGTCTTTCTCCCTGTTAGAAGTGCGAGTCCCTTGCCTCACCTCCTCAGTTACCTAGGAAATTCTCTAGATGGGTTCGCTCATGGGTGGAATTGTGGAGGTAAAGCTCCCGTCCTCGGCGTGGCATACATTCCTCCCCATACAGTATATTACCGATCTTGGCTCCCAATGGGCGGTCTCAACCTGAACGCCTTCCTCAGCAAGGCAATCCATCTTTGCAAGTTCTGCTTTAAATTCTAAAATCTTTTTGGCATAGTCATGAGAGCCGAGATGATGAGGATTCATCGCTTTCTACAAGTTCTCCTTATTCTTCCTGCTCAATTTTAAGTACTCCTCGGATAACCTGTATTCCTTGAAATCCTACCAGAAGTCCTTCTGCTTGCTAAACTGTCAACCATCGAAATCTGGCTCTTTATCTTGGAGGACAAAATGCTTGTACAATGTTCCCTTAAAATTCTTGAAGCATGTCCCCATGATTTCTTTTGCTTTTTTCTTGACTTCCTCCTTGTCATACTCTGTTGGGAAAGTGAAATACTCTGGGATCTTGATATCTCATATGTAATCCTTCTCACTTTCAGGAACCCTCCACGGGACATTATCTTTCCTAATCCACTTCCTGTACCTAATCGGGATGAAGTCCCTTACAAGTAACCCGAGGATAGTCTTGTATTTGGTCAAAGCTACAGGCGGTGAGAGTGGATCCCTGAATTCATCGAACTCAGTGATGTGCCAGTGTGCATTCCTACCAACAGGAAGCTTTGACATGCCTTGCTTGGATCTGTCCTTCTTGCTACCCGAACCCTCTGGCTCCTCGGCCGGTGGAGGCTCCTATTGGAGACACCAAGTAAGCTATGACCCTCTAAATTGATTAACGTGTGTGGCTACATAGTCACATGATACCAAAGTTACCTAGCCATCTTGGTCATTTTGACCCAGCTCGAGCAGGCCAGACGGGTTCCATGGCTGCTCGTTCTCACCATCCTGATTGATACCGTCACCGTTTGTCGGATCATGCAGCTCTCCCGCCCCAGCGATATCATCCGCTTCTTGTTGCCGATCTATTCTTCGGTGATGAGATAACAAGCGATGACGACGCATGGCTATGACACGATCGTGGTTAGTTTTGGCTGCGGACAACTACTAATAGCATATGTTCATATTATATATATATATATAATATGTTTAACGCATAGTCTAATAATAATTCCACATACAACAAAGTCCACCTACTGTTCTATGAAACTAAGCTTACATCAACTTCCAAATAAGAAAAGCAATGACCATAGCCATAAATAAAAACATGACATCTTTCCAAGACCAAAGAGCAATGCTCCGAATCTTTACATCTCTGGTGGGTGGCTTCTCTTCAATCTCCAGTGCCGGCGGATGGCCATGGTTTGCATTCATTGGAACATAGTAGGCCGGTTGCCCATGGTTTGCAAGGTAGGCCGGATGAGTATAGTAGGCCCTCAAAGCTTTAGCTTCTATGTTGTATTTTTTTGTGCAAATTACCAGGGTAGCGATTGACTTGAGCATAGGAATCTTCCCAGATTCGATAAATCCCTGGCATGTGACCAACATGCACTACATGCCATGCCATGGTTGCCTATACATTTAAGCAAATTAGGTTGTCATTCAAACATGATGTAGCAAAATATTAAGTTCACATCCAGCTAATGAACAAATATTATCTAGATAAAGAGGCATGGAGCAAGCTAAATTGTGAGAGGAGGTACTTGCAGCATCTAACAAATTCAATTGTTCTTCATGATTTTAGCATGAAAAAGTAGCAAGTATTAGTTATAGCCCATAGTATGGGTAAAGGTTATCACACATAGCACCATATAGCAGCAATACTTGCAAAAATAAAGAGAACAGAAACTAAGCATCAAACACAAACACCAAAATTATGCCGCAATTCCAAAAATGAGATGGAACCTAGTTGGGGAAGCTACACAGAAAACTAACTCATTGCAAGTGGTCACCCAAGTCACAAAAAAAGGTACAAAACTAGTTCCTATCTAGTCCCTTCTGATGACACCAACTAGGATACAACATCAGCAAAACCATCATGAGACAACACACGCTGCTGCAAATTAATACATGTACTGCAATTTTACACCTTCTATATTATACCAAGCGGCTTTGATTTAATTGTCGTACCCGAATTCCTATGCATGTTAATCGAGCAACAAATTTTAACAAACTATTACTTCCAATTCACACCACGGTATGAAAACATGCACAATTCATTCCACTACAATCTACTCTCGTATGCAATTGAAGCTCGTATGCAATTGAAGCTCGTATGCAAGAAGGAAGAGGGGGCATAGCCCAAGTTGGCCTCGGCTAACCTAACGGGCATTTCATCAAACACATAGCGGGCAGTGAGCCACACACTCACCGTGGGGGGTGCGGAAGCAGCTATCCACACGCTCCTGAAGGCCTCGGTGGTGGGAGTGCAGGTGTGGAGGAGGAGGGGCACGACTAGCATCGTGGATGAGGAACGAGGGCACGGATGGCGTGGTGCTCTGGCGTGGGGCAGTGGATGGCATCTCGGGCGCTAGCGCGGGACTAACGGGGACGCACGAGCATCGTTGTCGAAGAAGAGGAGCGCGGGGCTAGGAACGGTGGCGCAGGGGGGGGCGGTGGATGGGTGCATAGGGGGCGGTGGTGCTCGTCAGTGCGGGGTGGTGCTCCGGCGGCGCGGGAGCAGGTGTTGGCGCGGGGTTGAGATGACTTTGGAAAATTTCACCCCGCACCTTGCTTTTATCCCAATGGCTCATCATTGCCGGTTGCAAGGTCTAAACTGACAGTGACGAGGCAACATCACTGTCGGGCCATGCCTGGACCCGATAGTGATGGGGGTGCAGCGGTTACGGGTTAAGTAGCATATCTTTTCCCTTTTTTGAAATCCTCCGACTGGCGCAACGGTTAAGACCGCGCAGTATAGCCCCCGAGACCCATGTTCGAGTCCCAGGCGGCCCAATTTTGTTGGTTTAATTTTATAAATTATTAAGCGCTCTAAAAGGTCAAAAAGAAAAAATAAAATAAGCCTTAACACACCTCCTATACTAGCGCAGCGGTTAAGACTCAGAACTCTAGTCCACGAGACCCGAGCTCGAACCCGAGGGCTGGCATAATTTTTTTAATTTTTTTATAAATCACTGCCGGTTTTCAAAACGAACCGACAGTGATTACCAGCATCACTGTCGTTTTTGTCTCATCACTGCCGATTTTTTGAAACTGATAGTGATGTTTATATATAAAAAAAATTCCTTTTATATACTAAATAAATAGAAGCATGTGTATTCCTATGTCAAAATGGCTTAAATTTTTTTTGGCAAGCATGTACACCCAAATTAAGACCCCACACAGGATCTTAGATTTTTCTAATCAGTTTTTTATTTATTATATTTTTTTGTGTGCTGAATGATATAAAAGAGGGTGAATTTCATCTTGGACCCAATAGATTTTTTTATTGACCTCCACAAAATTCTTATCCCTAGGGCACATGAGAGCGTGTGTAAAAGTTTGACACCATTCCGGATCTTTTCGTGGTTAGACTCCATTCAACCTATAATTAATCAGTGATGTCGCGCAGAAATTCAATTAAACCTCAAAAAGTAGCAAACCATCTCTAGAAAATCCCAAACTTGGTATTTCCTTCACCCGTGGCATGTGCAAGCCTAAGATAAAGTTTGAGACCAATACAACACCGAAATGCATATGAACCATAGAAACCTTGATAACCTATGTGTATAGTCATGGTTCGATGAAAAGGCTCATGCACCTCAAGAAAGCATGTATACTCCGCCTATGTTGAAATGGCTTGAAATGTTTTTGGCAAGCATGTATACCCAAATTAAGGCCTCACACAAGATCTTAGGTTTTTCTGATCATTTATTTTATTAATATATTATTCTCTATGCTGAATAAGACAAAAGCGGGCGAATTACATCTTGGACCCAATACATTTTTTCATTGACCTCCACAAAATTCTTATCCCTAGGGCACATGAGAGCCTGTGTAAAAGTTTCGCACCATTCTAGATCTTTTCGGAGGGTAGACTCAGTCCAACCTATAATTACTCGGTGACGTCACGCGGAAATTCAATTATACCGCAGAAAGTAGCAAACCATCTCCGAAAAATCCCAAACTTGGTGTTTCCTTCACCCGTGGCACGTGTTAGCCTAAGAAAAAGTTTGAGACCAATGCGACACTGGAATGCATACGAACCACAGAAACCTTGATAACATATGTGTATAGTCATGGTTCGATGAAATGGCTCAGGTATCTCTGTGAAGCATGTATACTCCACCTATGTTGAAATGGCTTGAAATTGTTTTGGCAAGCATGTATACCCAAATTAATGCCCCACACAAGATCTTAGGTTTTCTGTTCATTTTTATTATTATTATTATATTTTTTTCTGTGCTGAATGAGACAAAAGAGGGTGAATTACATCTTCGACCCACTAGATTTTTTCATTGACCCAAACAAAATTCTGATCCCTAGGGCACATGAGACCCTGTGTAAAAGTTTGGCACCATTCTGGATCTTTTCATGGGTAGACTCCGTTCAACCTATAATTAATCTGTGACGTCACGCAGAAATTCAATTAAACCTCATAAAGTAGCAAATCATCTCTAGAAAATCTTAAACTTGGTGTTTCCTTCACCCATGGCTTGTGCAAGCCTAAGATAAAGTTTGAGACCAATACGACACCAAAATGCATATGAACCATAGAAACCTTGATAACCTATGTGTATAGTCATGGTTCGATGAAAGGGCTCATGTACCTCTATGAAGCATGTATACTTCGCCTATGATGAAATGGCTTGAAATGTTTTTGGCAAGCATGTATACCCAAATTAAGGCCCCACACAAGATCTTATGTTTTCCTAATCATTTATTTTATTAATATATTTTTCTCTATGCTGAATGTGACAAAAGAGGATGAATTACACCTTGGATCAAATACATTTTTTCGTCGACCTCCACAAAATTCTTATCCCTAGGGCACATGAGAGCCTGTGTAAAAGTTTCGCACCATTCTAGATCTTTTCGGGGGGTAGACTCAGTTCAACCTATAATTACTCGGTGACGTCACACGGAAATTCAATTAAACCGCATAAAGTAGTAAACCATCTCCGAAAAATCCCAAACTTGGTGTTTCCTTCACCCGAGGCACGTGTCAGCATAAGAAAAAGTTTGAGATCAATGCGACATCGGAATGCATATGAACCACAAAAACCTTGATAACCTATGTGTATAGTCATGGTTCGATGAAATGGCTCAGGTATCTCTGTGAAGCATGTATACTCCACCTATATTGAAATGGCTTGAAATTGTTTTGGCAAGCATGTATACCCAAATTAAGGCCCCACACAAGATCTTAGGTTTTTCTATTCATTTTTTATTATTATATTTTTCTTTATGCTGAATGAGACAAAAGAGGGTGAATTACATCTTTGACCCACTAGATTTTTTCATTGATCCAAACAAAATTCTGATCCCTAGGGCACATGTGACCCTATGTAAAAGTTTGGCACCATTCCGAATCTTTTCGTGGGTAGACTCAGTTCAACCTATAATTAATCGGTGTCGTCGCGCGGAAATTCAATTAAACCTCGTAAAGTAGCAAACCGCAGGTGCTCAACTTTTATTTTTTAAAAATTAGATAAAAAATAAAAAAATTGTCCTGCCTGGGTTTCGAACCGAGGGAGCGAGAAAGAGGGATTAGTGGCTTAACTGCTGCGTTAAAGGAGGATTTAAGTTAGGAAACGTTTTGTTATCATTTTTATAGTTTAAGTTGAGGTTCATTTAATTTTATAAAAATATAAAAAAAAGTTTGCCGCACCTAGGATTCGAACCATGGGCGCGGGCTTCACAGTAGCTGGCTTTTACCGCTGCGCTATGATAGGGAGTACATCAAGGTATGTTTTCTTTCTTGTTTTATCCTCTGAATAGGAGTTAATTAATTCAAGGTCCAAATTATAGGTCCTTAACCACTGCGCTAGCATTAAGGATTACGTTAGTTTAGGTTATGTTTTTTCTTTTATCCGTTTAGTGCATGTAAATACATATAATTTATTATAAAATAATACAAATATTTGTGTCTCGATTATTTAATTCCATGATAATTAATTAATGGTCTATAATTATCAAATAATAGTGTTTCTGAACAACATCTCAATATTTGATTACATAGTCAATTATTTAATTTTAGAGAAGCGCACAAAATATAAATTAGATTACATAGTTGGTGAACAATGTTCGAATAATGATTACATAGTTAACAATAATCTAACTATCTTTAGGTGCATCAACAATGAGGGCCTCATTGTGATCAAGTCATACGTAAGCAGGTTTGTCACCCTCTTGAAGGATAGATAGGGGTACGTTCGCCCCGAATGGAGGCATTTCCTGATAGCCCCGGTAGTCTTTTTCGTCCGTCACTCCATCAACACCGACAATCTTCCTTTTCCCTTCTAGGAGTACTTTTAGCCTTCCTTTTGTCTTATTGTCCCTTGCATAGAAGACTTACATAACATCTCTTGCAAGGATGAAGGGGTCATCTCTGTATGTGGTCTTAGTGAGATCAACGGTAGTGAACCCTTCTCTATCAGTGTTGATTTCCTCGAGCCAGAACCACTAGCAGCAAAGAAGAGCTGCTTTCAATGGACCGTAGGCTAGATCCCATATCTCCTCTATGAAACCATAGTATGTCGCCTACACGTTGCCATTTTGGACGTGAGCATCAAAACGAACACCATAATTTTGGTATGTGCTCTTTCCATCTTTCTTTTTTGTGTAAAATGTGAATCCATTGATATCATACCCTTGGTACTTAAGATATGTGCTCGAAGGTCCCTTGGCTAAGGCATCCAGTTGATTACCCAACTTTATTCCAAGCAAGCGGCATCGCAACCAGTTGACAAATTCATCCTTATGTTTTTTATCCAGCCAAGCCTGTGACCTGCTCGGATACAGAGTTTGCAGCGATTGCCTGTGCTCGTCAATGTATGCCATCACACCCGTGGCTTACTGGAGAATAGCGAACTATGCCTGTCTGAAAGAAACAGGGTCGTCTACTGTAAAAGATTTCTCCCCGATCGTTCCTTTGCCACGTAGTCTTCCCTCGTGACGAGATTCTAGAACTCTGACCCTTTTGATGTCTAGATAATATGTGCAGAACTCAATGGCCTCCTCCATTAACCATCCTTCAACCATGCCCCCTTTTGGCCTAAATCTGTTCCTAACATACCTCCTGAAAACATTCATCAATCTTTCGAAAGAGAACATCTAATGCAGGTACATTGGACTAAGGGCTCTAATTTGGTCAACAAGATGAATGAGCAGATGTAATGAGATATCAAAGTAAGTCAGTGGGAAATGCATCTCAAGCCTAATGAGAGTTTCGGCTATGTCCCGCTGTAGCTACTCTAGCGTGGACACATCAATGACCTTTTTTTGAGATCGTGTTGAAGAACGAGCACAACTTTATGATTGGGGAGCGGACCTTTGGGGGGAGGATACCACGTAGGGCAACAGGGAGCAGCTGAGTCATAATGACATGACAGTCATGGGCCGTCATAGAGCCATAGTGGAACTTGAGTTCTCTCATGTTCACTAGCCTCTTGGGGTTCGCACAGTAGCCCGTCGGGACTTTGAGTTCACTGAAGAAAGAAATAAGCGCACGCTTTTCTTCCTTCTTCAATGTCCATGACGCAACCGGAAATTCGAACTGGTCATTCTCTAGCTCCATGGGATGCAGCTCCTTCCTGATTCCCAAGTGTTGCATGTCTAGACGTATGGCTAGTGAATCCTTCGATGTCCCCTGGTGTCCATCAAGGTGTTAAGCATGTTAGCGCACATATTTTTAGTGATGTGCATGGGATCAAGACAGTGGCGTACACTCAGAAATGGCTAGTAAGGTAGTTTCCAGAAAACTAATTTTTCCTTTCAAACGCTCTCATTAGGCGTTGCTACTGCATTGTCCCCTTTCCCAAGGACAACCTCCAGTTTATTGTGTTTTTGGTAGATTTACCGCATCGGTGTCGTCTAAGCACTCGACACATCCAGTATAGCCTTTTGTCTTCTCTCCGGACAATGAAACTCGACCTGGCAGGTTGGTGATTGTAGCGATAAGTACACCCTTGATCATGACATGTTCCTTTTTGTACTAGTCCTAATCATCCGGCACACCCTTTTCAAACATCTCCACTAGTACATCGATCACTGGTTCCAGAAACACATCGATGTCATTCCTAGGTTATCTTGGCCCTTGGATCAGTAGTGGCATCTAGATGTATGACCGCTTCATACAGACCCAAGGTGGAAGGTTGTATATATAGAGCATCACTGGCTAGGTGCTATGATTGCTTCTAACCTGGTCGAAAGGATTCATCCCATCTGTGCTCAAAGCAAACTAAAGGTGCCTTACCTCTCCTTATAGAACATAGTATTGATAGTCCTCCAGTCATGCCCATTGGTGGGGTGTCTCATCATTGTATCTTTCTTACGCTCTTCGCCATGCCAGCGCAATAGCTTGGCTGACTTTGCATATGCAAACAGCCTATGTTCCTGGAGAGCTATAGGGAAATATCAAATGTACTTTATGGGACCTCCTCTGGTCTTGGTACCCTCATCTGATGGCCCTTTCTTGTACCGTGGAGCTTCACACTTGGCGCACTTGTCCAAGTCTTTGTATTTTTTTCTCCACGGTACAATATGCAATCATTGGAACACGCGTGGATTTTTTCAACCTCGAGGTCGATGGGGCAGATCATTTGCTTGGCCAAGTATGTCTTTTCTGGCAACTTGTTTTTTTCTGGGAGCATTTTCCTTATTATACTTAACAACTGATCGAAGCCCTTATCACTCAATCCGTTTGTCGATTTGAACTCTAACGGCATGATGTTGGCTTCCAATTTACTCATTGGACATTTCTTATACAATGGTGTTTTGCCATCTTGTCTTATTTTCTCTAGCTTTCTCCGTTGTCTTTCACTAAGACATCCGGTCTCTACATTACGTAGCAGTTGAGAAATGCCTTCGTTATCCTCGGTGTCGTCAGCTAGCGTGTTCCTAAATACATTATTAACTGTGGCCATAGGTTCCATGTTGACACCGGGTTCCTCGTCAGCATCATGGATGGCTACGTCAGGCATGTCCATATCATCATCATTTTCCTATGGAACATTCACACCAACCTCACCATGCATAGTCCATATCGTATATTTTGGCATAAACCCCCTGGTAATCAAGTGCGGTCGTATAGACTCAATTTGACGAAAGTTCCTTTGATTCTTGCAATCTTTGCATGGGCAGAAGACAATGTTCCCATTCCCAGCATGGACTTTGGCATCGATGATAAACAGGCTGACGCCATGCATGTACTGCTTGTCCGTTCGGGACAGATGCATCCACTCTCGATCCATCTCTGCACAAAAAAATATTGAGACAATAATTACAAAGAATTAATAAGAAATCGAGCTTCATGAACAACAATTGTAGCTCGAAAGTACCATTTTTGGAAAACATTATTGAACACTAATTATTGAAAAATTGAAATTGGTAGCCCCGGCCCTGTAAATTTAAAATCGTAGTAAAAAACAATTATTGCACAATAATGAAGAACAACTATTCTACTCCATGCCACATAAAAATGGATACACTTATTTTAAAAAAGACTAAAATTGGAGACATGATCATGAACAACAATGTAGCTCCAAACAATGCCCATATAAATTAAAAAACATAGCCCCATAAAAAAATTATTGCACAATAATGAAGAACAATTATTCTACTCCATGCCACATTAAAATGGAGACACTAATTTTTTTAAAAAAATCTAAAATTGGAGACATGATTATGAACAACAATGTAGCTCCAAACAATGCGTTGTTATGTAACACATAGATTAATTTTCTCAACAAATTGTAAAAGAATCTACTCTACTCTTAAGAACTAGTTATAGCATCACATACTAACAATGATGATCTTGACCACTATGGAATAATTAGCTAGGAATTTAAATGTGTTCATAGACACCAACCTTTTGGATGATGGATTCACCACAATTTGAGCCTTGCACAAATGTTCAATTGGAAAAGTGCTCTCTAGAATGGAGAAAGAACTAGAAAGAGAATCAAGCAATGTAGCTATCAAAACGAAGCTAATTAAGCAACAAAATCAAAGGAGTGGATGTTTGTTACTAACCTTAAAGCAAAAAAGATCAAGCCATTCTTCAAAATCCAAGCACTAGCTTCATGGTGAAGAGCAGCCGCAACAATGGAGGGAAGAACCCAAACGCGTGCCTCTGTTCTCGGGATGGAAGAGAGGAGAAAGGAGAGGACGGCTGCAGCCTTTTTGTGCTGTAGGCTTATCACCGTCGGTTCTTGGCTAGAACCGACAGTGATAGAGCCCAATCACTGTCGGCTCTTGGCTTGAACCGGCAGTGATATGTGGCCGTCAAGGCACTGCCGGTTAGAGAGACAAACCGACAGTGATAGTTGTCATCACTGTAGGTTCGGTCAGGTCCCAAATCAATTTCTGGTTTTCAGAGCCAAGAACCGCCAGTGAATGCCAGTTCTCCTAATTCCGGCAGTGATGAGGCTGGGAGTGAAGTGCTATTCTGTAATAGTGAATCAGCTGCGAGTGTGGCCGCGGATGTGCAGGATAAACCTGCTCATATAAGGGCACATACAATGCTATGAAGCTGTCTAGTTACTATGAATTTTACAAATTGATCCTTTGTTTATTTATAGCAATCAATAAAGATAGAGAAAGATGTCGTCGTCTTGTCCGAATTTTTTACTATTTGGCCCTTTCTTCGAAAGTTTCTCTCAAATAGACCCCTGGCGGAAACAATTCTAGAAATGGACCCTTGGCTCGGCGCCAGAGTGACTGGCGCCGAGCTCGGCGCCACGGTCACTGGCACCGAGGTTATGGGCACGAGAAAATGGCCTGCCAGGGGCTCGGCGCCAGAGTGACTGGCGTCGAGCTCGGCGCCGTAGATCTTGGCGCCGAGCTCGGCGCCAGTCACTCTGGCGCCGAGCCCCCGAAATATCTACCCCAGTCTTCTTCCCCATCTCGCCCACCTGCCCGCGCCGTCGCCGCTCCACCGCCGCGCCCGCACCCACGCACGCGCGCGCCCGCGCCCACCACGCCGCGCCGCGCGCGCCCGACCGCGCCCGCGCCCGCCCGCCCCCGCCGCGCCGCCCACCGCGCCGCGCACGCCCGCCCGCGCCGAGCCCGCGCCGTGCCGCGGCCGCCCGCGCCGCACCTGCCCGCCCGCCCACGCCGCTGCTGCTTCGCCTGCCCGCGCCGCGCTACTTCGGTGGCCGAGCCCGCGCCGCGCCGCTGCCTCCACTCCCTCGCCCAAGCCCGCACCGTGCCGCTGCCTCCGCTCCCTCGCCCGAGCCCGCACCACGCCGCCGTGCCCTCGCGCTGTTGCCCATTGGTTGGCTGCAGCGCCGAGCCACCACGCCCTCCACCGCCGTCCTAGCCTTTGTCTCCACCGGCGGCCTCGGCCTCGCCCCTCCTTGCCCCCTCCACCACCGGCCTTGCCCCGCCTTGCCGACGTCCACCATTGCCCTCGCCTCGCCCCGCCTCCCGCGCCCGTCGAGCCAGTCTCGCCGCGCGGAGCGCCGGGCACCCCGCGACCGCCGCGCGCCACCTCTGTCGTTGGCCGCGCCACCGCAGGCCCGGATCTTTGCCTTGACCTACGCCCATCGTTCGTCGACCCGGAAAGGTAAAAAATATGAATATGCAATGTACCTATTTAGTTGGTGTTTGTTATTTACTAGTTATATTGTGATGACTTAGTTAGTTGATTTAGTGAGATATATATGTAGATAGATAGAAACATAGATACATTAGTAAATAGATATAGTTAGATAGCTACTTAGATATGTAGTTATATTTATAGTTAACTATATATGATCTTGCTATTTAGTGAGTACACTATAAATATATACGTAGTTATTATCATGATTACTTAGTTTGTAGTTAGAAAGTATTTGTTAGGTAATATCTATCGTCTAATTTGGACTAAAGGACATGTGTTTCGTAACATTTTTGAAATAGATGGACAACCTAGTGACCATATATCATGGAGGCATGGTTGAAAGCGATCGTTATGGATATGTTGAGTTTCTTGACATGCAAAGCGTGCCTGTGCTATTCAATGGTAGGCCTTCATTTAGTGATATAGTTGCAAGGGCTCGGGAGGAGCTGCATTGCTTTGGAGATGATGATATTGCAGTTGATGGTGTACTGCACCTAGGTTGTCCTCCGAACATCTTCAGGCGAATGATCTCAATTGGTTGTGCGGATCAGTGGGATAACTATGAGAGATCGGCTATGAAGAGCCAGCTGCAATGTTTGGACGTGGTTGTTCGTCGGATGTTAGTTGATCCAATCCCTCATGGGTTTACCCCAGCAATGGATCATCCGGCACACATCGACCCTCTCGTTCCGGAACCTTACCTGTATGTGCAGATTGCGCCTACGGTTCCTGATGCTCAATCTGCCCCCAATGCGTTATTTGGAGATGGTTGTCATACTCATGTTTTCATGGCAGATCCTCCTTATGAGATCCCTTTGACACAGAATCATTCGAGTAAGTGTCTTAACCGTATGGTTTTTGGGAGCTTATCCCGTTTCTTACATCTATTTCTTTCATTCTTTCCTCATTTCTGTAATGATGTTGCAGGAGAAATTCCTGAGAATATGGATGTGCCCCATGTTGCTGCGCAAGTGCACTTTTCAGATGGATTTTGTGGCTCCAATAATGTTGAAATTATGAATGATTCGGAGCCATATGAGATGGCTAGGGCTCTTGATTCTGATGATGATCGTCTTGTTGGAGAGCTGACGGAGAGTGATGTTGAGATGATGAGGCGTATCTTTCCCGACCGCCGTGATCCTAGAGTTCACGAGTTTAGTGATCTTGCTCATTTTGATCTGGCGTTTGCAGAAGGACGTGATGATGAGCTCCTAGAAGCTCCTGAGGCCGGTCCTAACATGGTAATTGAGGAGGGGAGGGTGTTCAGTGACCTCCTTGCTTTGAAGAGGTAGTTGCAGGCTTTTGCAGTGATACGAAAGAGGCCTTACAGGGTATTGCATTCATATGTGGAGCGCCGTTACACAGTTGTGTGTGACAAGGAACGCTGCCCATGGAGGGTTTGTGCAAGGAAGCAACAGGTGACCGGAAAATGGAAGATCACAAAAGTTGTTGGGCCACACAATTGTGCTGACCATGAGCTGACACTGAGGCATCGGCAGTTGACATCTACCCTCATTGCCAAGCGGTTGATGGGAATTTTACAGGGAGAACCCAACATGAAGGTGAGAACAATTATCAGGACCGTTGAGGCGTTGTATGGAGGATATGTGATAACTTATGGTAAAGCATGGAAGGCTAAGCAGCGAGCGTGGAAGATGATATATGGGGACTGGGAGGATGGGTATGAGCAGCTGCCAGTTCTTTTCAATGCAATCAAAGCGGTGAATCCAAGCATGCATTATGAGTACATCCCAAAACCTAATGCATGGAAGGATGGGAGGCAGATATTTTTCTGTGCCTTCTGGTGCTTTCACCAAAGAGGCATACACTGACTGGAACATACACTGACTGGGAAGAAAACTACCTAGGGGTGGGAGGGTCCTCTTGGTCCCAATTTCTTTGAGGAAGCTCTTTATGAGAGGTTCCCAGTTGAGAGCAAAAGTGATTTCACCAAAGAGGCACCACTGACAGGATACGATGAAAGGAAAGAAGAGTGGCCAAAATGCATGTATGGTGAGGACTGCCTAGTGTAGATGTTCACCGAGGGAATAGATGGAGGTCGTCGTTTCTTCAAATGCCCGTGAGCATGGGTAATTGCTATTACTATTTGTTTCTTCAATATGTTTGTCTTGTATATCACTTACACGACATACTTTTTGTAGTCTTCCTTGGCCGAAGAAAACTGTGGGTTCAGTAGGTGGGTCGATCCTCGGCCTATTTATCCGCATGCAGAGTACATCTACTACCTACAAGACCGTATCTTCGATCTAGAAAGGGAAGTTAGCAGTGGTTATAAGGACGACGAACAGGACGACAACAACAATGGTGCCGATTCACAGGAGGCACTCTGCAATGATCCATATTGCACCTGCCCTAACCACAAGAAAAAGGGGTCTCCCCCATCACCCCCGCCACCACCACCACCAACAACGGGAGGCTGCTATGGAGAAGGTGCAACACAATTTGCTATGTGGCCACACTACTAGGATGACTTTATCTTTTTCTTGTGGAGAACCCCAGGTTGAATTACCTAAGGCATGTTAGGTTTAATTACCGAAGGCATAGTTTAATTACCTAAGGCATGTTAGGTTTAGTCAAAGAAAACTATGTACCTAGGTTCGGTACATGTAGTCACATGCCATTTAATGTGTTTCGTGTGTTGATTTCTATAATGTCGTATGTCGTTAACTGTTTTTTGCAGCACGTGTTCAAATGGAAATAAGTCCGTATCATTAAGCAGAATATTAAGACCATTGATAATGAAAACAACCACATAATGAAAAGTTCGATACTATGTCACATTACAAAACATATTAATAGTACAACTAAGTGCCGACAGTAGACAAAGGGGCAAATGCACTTCCAAATCCTCAATCTGAAACGTATTGAGTAAGCAACTCATCATCCGAGTACCAGTCCTCTACTACAACCCTGTTGCTATGGCTAGGCTCAACTGCGTTGCTCTGACCTGCCTGTCGCTTGTAGTAAGCGGCCTCCGCTTCATCTACGGCCGCTGCGGCTTGAGTGAAGAACGCGTCGTCATCCTCCTCTGCCTATAAGCCCGCCTCTACTAGAGCGATGAGCTCGCTGAGTCTGCCAGTGTCGTCGTCAGCCTCCTGCGCCTGAATGCCCGCCTCTGCTAGAGAGATGAGCTCGCTCAGTCTGCCAGTGTCGTCCTCAGCCTCCTGCACCTGTATGCCCGCCTCTGCTAGAGCGATGAGCTCACTCAGTCTGCCAGTGTCGTCCTCATCCTCGTCTCCATCATCACATAGCACAATCGGTGATTGAACGGTGCGACCAGCTCGTGATCTATGGCCATCTAACTTCTTCTCCTCATACCTTGCATGAGCCACCTCTGCAGCATGTTCCCTGCTGCAACCAATCCCTTGATGTATAAAATGCAATCAGTTAGCAACTCGATAATATTACATTTAAAACCAGGCAACGAAAAAAAGTTTTCAAGCACTCACTGGCACATAATGTAGCAACATGCTCGTTCAAGACCTGCATCTGTACTCTTGTCTCCTCCCTTGCCTCATTCCTTGCCCTCTCCTCCTCTAACGTCGTCCACCTCTCCAATCCCCATTTGTTAAGCCCAACATCGATCGGGTTACAAATACCACGCTGTCTAGCAAACTCACGCATCTTTTCTTTGTGATGTTTAACGAATAGGTTGACATAGTCAGGTCCATATCCCCTCTTCCGTGCAATTACTTGCCTCTTCTTCAGTTCATCCAAGAACTTAGCATGACCATCATAACATTCCCAACTGCATTTCCTAGTGCTCTGTTCAAAACAAATATTATATCATATATGTATTAGGAAAACAAACAAAATACGATTTCATGTTTACCAGAAAAATAACGAACCTCATCATACTCAATCATATGGCCGCAATAATGACTTATTCCAAGCTCCGAAGGGACTAGGCCATAGTTGGATTTTACACCACATTCGCACATGACAGGAGGTGCTTTGTAGATTACCCGTTCTTTCTTCTTTTCCTTAACCCTCCGCGGTTCTTCCGGCCATTGGTTCTTAGGACCATACAACCACTCCTTGAAACGACACTTCCCCATTGAATACACCTAAATAATGAGACATTAGTACATAAACACATATAGCTCAAGATTTTAACACATACACTTTGCACTTACTTCATGCTTGTTTGGACACACAAACTCCAACGTATTCTTAGGGTTTATCACAGCTCGATCTCCGCAATCGCACAGAGGAGGTTCCTCGAGTCGTCTAACTGCGGCTAGGTGCTTCTCCTTAGCCGTCATTGCCGGAGGGTTAGGGGGGTGGAACCCACCGCTTGAAGTGCTCACGTGGATGTCTCCCTCTAAACCAATCGTGGAAAAAGAGGTACCTAGGATCAAACTTGTCTGCACCATCGATCCACTGAAAGAAAAAACACCTCTCATGGTCCTACACAACGAGATTCCAATAAAATATTAGTACCATACTTAAACAAATAAAGAAAAAGGATAGTACAAACAATTTCTTACATTAAACTAACTACATGTGTAGAAGCAACGCGCGGCTGTGTCCGGATGTTTCGATTGAAAAATATGGGCCGGGAAACCACAATCACAGTTAGGGACAGGAAGGTCAGGAGGAACGGGGGCATCTTTGCTAGACGCGTCGGGGTATAATTCTCGAGGACGACCCCGTTTTCGCCAAAACTCCTCCCGAAACATTTCTTGCATCTAACAAATAGGATGTAATTTAACAAACATAAATAAAAACATCACAACAAAATATCAATGAGAAACATAACTACAATACAATCAATTTCGTTCTAAGAACCAAAAGCTTTTAAAATTATACCCTAAACCTAGGGTTTCTCATTTCATCCACAACAATAAACCCATAACATAACTACATGAGGCTTGGTTTGCTAGCTTTTTCCACGCCTTGAAATGAACCTACGGTTGTATAATACATATATTGAGGGATACAATGAAACCCTAAGTGATGACGATTCTTAGGTTCAAAAATCCGACTAATATGTACCGAGTCGATGCGAGAAAAACCAGGAGGTGAGCGAGTATACCTTGCTCTCGAAGATCTACGAATCAAATCAAGGGTTTCAAGGTCCAATATGTCGATTCGTGAGGTAGGGTGAAGTGGCGAGAAAAAAACCCGAGGAGAAATAAGAGGAAGAACGCTCGGGGAAGAAGTGCAGGATGAGTTAAATGCAGGTGGCTCGGCGCCATTAAGACTGGCGCCGAGCTTGGCGCCAAGATCTACGGCGCCGAGCTCGGCGCCAGTCACTCTGGCGCCGAGCTCCTGGCAGGCCATTTTCCTGTGCCCAGGACCTCGGCGCCAGTGACCGTGGCGCCGAGCTCGGCGCCAGTCACTCTGGCGCCGAGCCAATGGTCCATTTCTGGAATTGTTTCCGCCAAGGGTCTATTTGAGAGAAACTTTCGAAAAAAGAGCCAAATAGTAAAAAATTCAGTCGTCTTGTTGCTGGACGACGCACGCTCGTGCTCCGAAGCAAGTTCCTTTCGACCAGAACTATAACCTAGAGGTGATAAAACACATTTTATACCTTAAATGTTTGTTGTATATTTTTATTCTGTGATACCTTTACTATATTTTTGTAGAACATTGTTGTGCTCAATAAATCCTATAGAATTTACAGTTACTAATATCAATGTGACACTACAGTAAAAAGTTACACCACCACCAAGTCTTCTGCTAGGGAATTAAAAAGATTCAGTGTTTTTGTTGTGATATTTTTGTAGGTTGCATATGAGCTCCAAAAAATTATGAACTATTACCTGGTTTTGACACTTATTCAAACGTCAAGCCACCATGATTTGTCCTGGACCGTCTTAGCCGCCATCAAAACATATAAAAATTAAAAATGAAGTTGCATTTCGTCCTTTCGCCACTGCTCCTAGTCTATATATATATAATTTTAGCCACAATGGAGAAGGGATCGAGCACACGCAATTTAGTAGGCATAGCCACCACGGAGAAGGTGCTCCTGGTCGTGGCCGTGGTGCTGGTGCCCGTCATCCACTCCAAGCTCATCAAGTGTTTGCTCCTCGCCAAGCCAAAAAAGCTTAAGCTGCCCCAGGGCCATGGACGCTGCCGTTGATAGGCAGCATGCACCACCTCGTCAGCAACCCATTGCCGTACCGGGCCATGCGCGACCTCGCGCATAAGCACGGGCCGCTCATGATGCTCTGGCTGGGCGGGGTGCCCACGGTGGTGGTGTCGTCGCCGGAGGCTGCGCAGGCGATCACCAAGACGCACGACATCACGTTCGCTGACCGTCACATGAACAGCACCGTCGGCATATTCACCTTCAACGGCATGGACCTGGTGTTCAGGAGCTACGGCGAGCAGTAGCGCTAGCTCTGCAAGCTCAGCGTGCAAGAGCTGCTGAGCGCCGCCCGCGTGCAGTTGTTCCAGCGCATCCGCGATGAGGAGATGGGGCGGTTCATGCAGAGCCTCGCCACGTCCGCCACCGCCGGCACCGCCGTCGACCTGTCCAAGATGATCTCTAGCTTCGTCAACGACACCTTCGTCAGGGGGTCCATCGGCAGCCGGTGCAAGTATCAGGACGAGTACCTGGATGCCTTGGGCACTGTGATGCGGACATGGTTTCCAATATCGGCCGAAATCTCATGATATTTCCGATATATCCTCTTTATCCGTAGGTGCCGATAAGGAAATATCTATCTTTTTCGTACAAATCTTGTTTAAATTTATTTAAATTTACTTAAATTCAAATTAAATTTTATTTGAATTTGGTGCGATATATCCTATTTATCCTCTTTATCTCTGACCTCCGATAAATTTTAATTTCCGAAAATGAAAACCTTGGATGCGGATGGCTGCGGAACTAAGCGTAGCTAATATCTTCCCGTCATCCAGGCTGTTGCAGAATCTTAGCACGGCGCTACGCAGGGCGATGGCGTGCCGCGACTGGATGGCGCACATCATTGGCCAGATCATCCGCGAGACGAAGGAAGCCATAGACCGGGCTGACAAGACTTCAAACGAGAGCTTTATCACTGTCCTGCTCAGGCTGCAGAAAGAGGCCAGCCTGCCCATCGAGCTCACAGATGACATCGTCATGGCACTCATAATTGTAAGTCGCGCGCGTTCCCAATTTTCCATCGCTGTGCCTTAATTGCTTGTCCTCTGCCGTCTTATTATCTTAGTTAGGCCAGTCTCGGTGAGAATTTCTTTTGACTTTTATTTATATTAAATAGCTTGCCACATAGGTATTTTGATGACATGACAGTATATTTAAGAAAAGAGAGAAGAAATGTGTTTCATCTACATGAAACTCTCCTGGTACGATTATTAACTCTCAACGAGTCATGAAATTAAATGCTTATAAAACTATAGAATGAAACTTTACATTGAGAGCAAGTACAACAATTGACTTATAACCAAGCTAATCAATATTTTTGGTGATGTAGAAGAGAGAAGGAAAGAGAGAGAAGAGAGCTTGGCTCTCATGCGAGCAACAAGCTGAGAATGAAAACATATAATAATAAAGAAATTTTGTTGACAAATGGAAGACTAACTATTGTATAGCTTGGCTCTTATTACTTGACTCATAGCCAATCAACTGGCTCTATTTTTTACTTTGCTCTGAAAGTGGATGTTTAATGCAAGTTTCATTTCATTCTACTTGTCTTAATGGAAATTAACAACGCCTTGAAACATGAAACTATCCACTTAGACTGGCCACCGGTGCATATATGTATGATCAATTGTTGTTCCATTTGTTCTGCTATGACTTATCTAGCGCGGGCACTGACTCCTCGTCGACCACACTGACCTGGCGCATGACAATGCTAATCTGGTACCCGGCTACGATGGCCAGAGCCCAGGCCGAGAAGTCCGGGAGGCCTTCAAGGGGAAGACCACCACCATCACCGAGGACGATCTCGCCAGGGCAAACTTAGCTACCTCAAGTGTGTGGTGAAGGAAGCTCTCAGACTGCACTGCCCGGTGCCGCTCCTGATCCCACGCAAATGCCGTGAGACATGCCAGGCCATGGGCTACGACATTCCCAAGGGCACATGCGTGTTCGTCAACGTTTGGGCCATCTGTAGGGACGCCAAGTACTCGGAAGATCCTGAAGAATTCAGGCCAGAGCGGTTCGATTCGAGAACAGCAGCCTGGACTACAAAGGGGCAGACTGTGAGTTCCTCCCATTCGGGTCCGGCCGCCGAATGTGCCCGGGAGTAAACCTTGGATTGGCCAACATGGAGCTTGCACTGGCCAGCCTTCTGTACCACTTCGATTGGAAGCTACCGAGCGGATTGGAGCCCAAGGATGTCGATGTTTGGGAGGCTGCAGGATTGGTTGGAAAGAAAAACACAGGCCTTCTTTTGCACCCTATCAGCCGCTTATTTGCTCCGGCCGGTTAATGCCTAATTAACACCAAAGGATACGCTGCACGTGCATTATTTACTAGATGGTAACCCTGTCCCCGGCTCCCCGCTCCTTCTCCGCCCTCACAACCACCTCCCACCCCTTCCTTCGGCGCCGAGTTCGGGAAAGCTGCGCGGGAGGCCACCCTGGGACTCGACCCCCCTCCGTCCGCCGAAGAAGCTCAGGGTGCGGCCACCCTGGGAGCCGGATCCCCTCCCTCCGCCCAAGAAACCCAGGGCGCCGGCATCTGCGTCAAGCTCCCTGAACCTGCCCAATGGGGCACCCGGCAAGTGTTTGATGAAATGCCCAACCGAGCGTCCCAGTTTCTCGCACCCCCCCCCCCCCCCCCCCCCCCCCGAAGTGCGTGGCCCCACGGCACACGAACGCGTCAGCTGGGGGTGACGATTGTCGTCCACAGATGCGCAAGAGACCTGCAGCTTCGCCAGACGCCGTCGACACCCCGGGTATGCGCTTTCAAACCCATGCTCTGGAAAGACTCTATTGCCCGGTTGTTAGGCATCTTTGTTTCCGGTCTGTCCCTCCCTCTGATCTCTGGATCACCCAAACCAATGGGGCGTCCTCTGCTGATTCGACTTTCATCGCCAAGGCTCTTGATTTCTATTTCTGCGCTCCCCCGGAACGCTTCGAGGTGCTCTCACTAGGCCCTTATCTGTTTAGTACTAAAGCTGCCACCTCTGCGGTTGGTTGCCTGCTGTGCCAGATCGGTGTTTTTGCTCTGGATGGAGTCATCTTCCACATTCACGGTGACGAGCAAGCGGCCATTGCTGACCGTCAGCGGTTCTAAACTAGTCTGGATACTACAGTCCAAGTTGAGCCTTCTAAGTTGGATCGGAGAAACGTCATTCAAGGCCTTGGCAAGTTGGCTGGCCAGGGATCCGATAGGAAAATTGGAGGCCATTCCTCGGTCCCAAAAAATTCGAGTGTGAAGGCTAAGCGTGCTTGCTGTCGGTGTCTTGCAACTGACCACCGGGTTGCTGAGTGTAGAGATCCTACCACTTGTTCCACCTGCAACCGCACTGGCCATAAGAGTTTTCAGTGCAAAACTCTGCTATTTGACAATGATATCCTGCAAAAGTGCAAAGTCATTGAAGAAAGACGTAAGAAAAGGTTTGCATTATATTGGGAGTGAAATACACTAGCGGCCCTTTAACTTGTCGGCCTGTGCCAGTTCGGTCCACGAACTCGCAAACGCGGAAAATGGGCCCCTGAACTTGTCAAGTTGTTCACCACAGGCCCATTTCCCATCCGGCGCGGCCTCCTGGCGACGTGGCAGCGCCAGCATGGCGGACGAAGCACGTGAGCCGCACGTTTCAATACCGAACGCAGGTGACAATATGCATCTAGGCCCCTCCGCCTCGTGAAATCTCCAAAATCTTGTCTTCTCCTCTTCAAGTTCATCATGTTGGGGGTGAGGCGGCTTGCGACGGAGGCAAAAGTCAGCGACTTTGCAAGATTCTGCGGAAGAGCAACGTCGAGACGTACCTAGGGAGCGCAGGTTTCCGCCGCGATCGCGGTGAATCTACGGCATGGCGCCGTGCCTACGACCAGAAGGGGAACCACTGCCGGACTACAGTTAGTCAATCGAAGCTCAAAACCTTCTTATTAGTGCCTTTAGGATGTGGTGGTGTGCATGTACTTGTTCCTAGTGTAGGCCAATTTCCTTTGTTTTGGTGGCTAGGGTTTAGGGTTCCTGGTGTAGCCAAAATAAATCAAGTAGTAATGAGCATCATTTGGTTCAATGTAGGCGATGCTGAGAACAAGTTTACTATTGAGGTGCACCACTGTGGTTTCTTTGTTGGTCAGGATTCGAATAAGGCTTACATTGATGGAAAAGTGAACTGGTTTGACCATTGCGAGGTAGATACCTGGTCTCCATTATGGTTCTTGGATTTTGTTGATGAGTTGAAATGTCCAAAAATAGATGCTCTGAAGATATACTGGTTGCATCCTGAAATGGATCTTGCTCGTGGACTTAGGGTGATTGAGTTAGATTCAGAGACATTGGTGATGACTAGCATTGTTGACAGGGTGAAGAACCTTATTGTCTATTTTGATCATGATAATAGCATGCCTGGCATAAACTAGGATGACATAGTGGCAAACCCAATTGCTTTACTGCCTGAAGTAATCAGCCCAGCCAAGGGAGGATTTGTTGGGAAGGAAGAAGGAGAAGAACGGCCACCATTTGAAATGGAGCAGGATTCAGTGCAGCATGATGTGCATGGAGATGACGGTGACAGTGAAGATGACTCTGATTTTCGTGATAGTGATTATGATTTAGAGGGAGATGATGATGATATTTTTGTGGACTATGTTGATGAGGATGTCACAGAGGAGACTAGCAGCAAAGGACAACAGAAAGGTAAGGGCATAAGGTTGTTGGTAGCAAACTGAAGGGGAAAAATGTTTCATCTTTGGATATTTATGGAGAGGAGTCAACAGATGAATCTAAGCAAGAATTGTCAGAATCTAATGAAGAAGGACAAGGTCTAAGGTGAGAACTTAAAGAACCAACTCTGGACTTGTGCTAGGTGAACCACAGTAGTTAGGTGGAATGAGAACATGAAGAAGATGAAGGTCCTTTACCAGAAAGCTTTTGAATGGCTGGAAAAGACGCCACCAAATATTTGGGTTAGGGCTTTCTTTAGCACTTTCTCCAAGTGTGATATTCTATTAAACAATAGTTGTGAGGTGTTCAATAAATACATACTAGATGCTAGATAAATGCCTATCTTGAGCATGTTAGAGCTCACTACGGGAATCAGGAGGTTTGCCGAGTGCCAGGGGCACTCGGCAAAGCCTAAAAAACCCTCGGCAAAGGGTTTGCCGAGTGTCGACACTCGGCAAACGACACTCGGCGAATTTTAGTCGGCAAACAGACTTTGCCGAGTGTTTTTTGTCGGGCACTCGGCAAAGACTTCGCCGAGTGCCAAAAAAACACTCGGCAAAGATTTACACTCGGCAAAATAAAAATGCGAAAAAATCCAAAAATAATAGCAAAAAAACCCGAAATTTTTTTTTCGGGGGAGGCCACCACCGGCCAGCGCGCACCCGCCTCCATCGAAATCGCTGCATTTTTTGCGCAAAATCCGCGGCTAACGCGGCCGGCAGGATTCGAACTCACGACCTCTCCCTAGCGTCTCTGTTGCTCTACCACTGCACTACACTATCACTTGTGTCTAGATTCCGTTATCTATCCTCGTATATTATACTAAACCGAGAGTAAATTGCTTGTTTAAGGCCCTAAACGAATTCAAATCAAAAAGTGGTCAACTACAAAGTTTCATAACTTTTCGAGATCTACAATTTTCATTTAGGAAGTTTTTCCATCCGAGGTCGTTTGAAAAATTCGAATTTCAAATTTGAGAGATTCAAACGTAGTTTTGCATGATAAGATGATTTCAAATCAAAAAGTTGTCAACTACATAGTTTCATAACTTTTGGAGATCTACAATTTTCATTTAGGAAATTTTTCCATCCGAGGTGTTTTGAAAAATTCAAATTTTCAAATTCAAACGTTGTTTTTGCATGACAAAATGATTTCAAATCAAAATGTTGCCAACTACAAAATTTCATAACTTCTCAAGATCTACAAAGTTTATTTTGGTCATTTGTTCATCCGACATAGTGGTAGTAATATTGTTCACAAATCTTATATATCTCTCTTCTACTTTGATGAAACTAATATGAGAGATATGAAAGATGTAGATTTTATAAACAATGTTATTGTCGCTTTGTCAAATGAAGAAATGACCAAAATAAACTTTGTAGATCTTGAGAAGTTATACAACTTTGTAGTTGAAAAGTTTTTCATTTGAATTCATTTAGGGCCTCAAAAATTAATTCAAAAAACTGATTTGCCGAGGGCCAAAAAAAAATGCACACGGCAAAATTCCTCTTTGCCGAGTGCCAAAACAAAGGCACTCGGCAAACTCCATCTTTGCCGAGTGCCAGAAAAAAGACACTCGGCAAACTGAGAGTAAATTGCTTGTTTGAGGCCCTAAATGAATTCAAATCAAAAAGTGGTCAACTACAAAGTTTCATAACTTTTCGAGATCTACAATTTTCATGTAGTAAGTTTTTCCATCCGAGGTCGTTTGAAAAATTCGAATTTCAAATTTGAGAGATTCAAACGTAGTTTTGCATGATAAGATGATTTCAAATCAAAAAGTTGTCAACTACATAGTTTCATAACTTTTGGAGATCTACAATTTTCATTTAGAAAGTTTTTCCATCCGAGATCTTTTGAAAAATTCAAATTTTAAAATTTTCAAATTCAAACGTCGTTTTTGCATGACAAGATGATTTCAAATCAAAATGTTGCCAACTACAAAATTTCATAACTTCTCAAGATCTACAAAGTTTATTTTGTTCATTTGTTCATCCGACATAGTGGTACTAACATTGTTCACAAATTTTATATCTCTCTTCTACTTTCATGAAACTAATATGAGAGATGTAGATTTTATGAACAACGTTATTGTCGCTTTGTCAAATGAAGAAATGACCAAAATAAACTTTGTAGATCTTGAGAAGTTATACAACTTTGTAGTTGAAAAGTTTTTCATTTGAATTCATTTAGGGCCTCAAAAATTGATTCGAAAAACTGATTTGCCGAGGGCCAAAAAAGTGCACACGGCAAAATGCCTCTTTGCCGAGTGCCACAACAAAGGCACTCGGCAAACTCCATCTTTGCCGAGTGCTAGAAAAAAGGCACTCGGCAAAGACGCATTTTGCCGTGTGCCGAAAAAAAACACTCGGCAAAATACATCTTTGTCGAGTGCCAGAAAAAAGGCACTCGGCAAAGACGAATTTTGTCGAGTGTTTTTTTGCCGAGTGTATTTTATTTGGCACTCGGCAAAGACCGTCTTTGCCGAGTGCCCGATAAAATACACTCGGCAAAGCCTCCGGCACTCGGCAAAGTGCCGGTTTCCGGTCGAGCAAGTGAAGACACAACTAATGACAAGGTATCATACAAAGTACAAGGATGTAGAGACTGTGTGGGATGGTCCTATTTGCCCCAAGATAAGGATGAAACTTCATAAGAATTCTCAGTGGGCAAACACCTGTTATGCACAGCCTGCTGGTAATGACATTTTTCAGGTCAGTGTGGTGGATAGATAATACATAGTGGACCTAGACATTAGGCAGTGTGATTGCAGGAGGTGGAGCTGACTGGTATCCCTTGCTCTCATGCTATATCTTGTTTGAGGATAGAGAGAATTCCTCCTGAGTCCATGGTTCATGAGTGCTACTCTACTGCAACCTACCTGAAAGCATATGGTCCCAAGATTTATCCTTGCAAAGATAGGAGCATGTGGCAGAAAGTTCAAGGACCAAATGTACTTCCACCAGTCTATGAGAAAAAAGTTGGCAGGCCACCCAAGAACAGAACGAAGCAGCCTCATAAAGTCATGGGAAAGTTTGGTCCCAAAATGTCCAAGCATGGTACTGTGATTACTTGCTCTTATTGTGGAATAGAAGGGCATAACAGGGGTGGTTGTAAGCTGAGGAAGGCTGGGATCAGGCCTGAACAACATTATGAAAGCAACCCAAATGTGGAGCACAGCCAAGGAGGAGGATCAACTGATGGTTATGAAGAACCAGTTACCAGTCAGGTATGTCAAACTAATTATCATGTCAGTTCAATTTGTAATTCATACACTACTTTCATGTCCCACAAATTTAGCAGGCTTCCATGCAGTTTGGAGAGCGGAGCTAACCACTACTATCACAAATGACAGGAACTTTGTTTTCTGAATTGTATGCAGATGTAAGTACTCACAAACTTGGTCCACTTTCTCAAATTGAAATGAACACCACCTAACTTGCTGTCATGCAGTGTTCACAAACAAGCAAAAGGCAACTTCAGAAGGAACTATTGCCAGATTGCACATTCATCAGCACCAACCAGCCTACTGCAAGGCCAATGCCCCCTACTACTACAACCAAGGCACGAAGAGCAAGGTTGAAGCACAATGCACCTACTGGGCCATCTAATCAGCAAGGCAAGACCAAGAAGACCATAGCTACCAAGACAAGAAGGCTTGAAAACATGTGAATGTGGTCTGATGCTTTTGTATAGGTCAATATCATCACTGGCCAGTTTATGTGAACTTGTAAAGCAGCAACAAAAACATCTTAGTTGATGCTTAGGATTATTTTTGCTTCCTTTTGGTTCTTCCAGCCAGACAGGGAAGATAGATACATCTTTTGGTTCTTCCATATAAGCACAGGAAGATAGTAGTAAGTTAGTTGCTTACATCTAGGACTTGCAGGTCCTTAGGAAATGGTTGATGGACATAGAATCTATGACAATAAATCATGCTTTAATTCTATGGCCTATTTTCCATCTTGAGGAATTCACATTGTTTGATATGTGAACATCATCTTGCTGTACATGCATTACTGAAATTACTGAGAGATGCATTGGTAACATAATATTGCTGACTATATCATCCAACAGTACTGAATACACAAAAGCAACATGGTTCCTTGTCATGGCATTCAGCAACAAAAATCCAACACTAGTGATTACAAATTAACCTACTTAACCAATAGGACTAATAGAACAAGAATGAGCACGAACAGTAGAGCAAGACAGACTATAAATATTGCCTTGAGCACCATGACTACTTCTTTCACCATTTCAATGGATTCATCTTCCCTCTTTACCCAACCCATGCTGCGTGGTCCTCCATCAGTATTAATCTTCAAATCAGGTGTTTCCACCATGGCTGTGCCTGCATTGCTCGGACCTGATATAGCACCAACAGTTTTCTTGCCGAACACCACCTCCAAGTACTCCTCCCACTTTTAGAAAGGACATCTGGTTCCATCTCGCTACAAAGATCGCTAATATCAGTTTCGGATCTAGCATGAATTGGTAAAAATTGATCTTAATTGAACCACTAACCTTGTAGAACGGGCAACAGTAGAATGCCTGCCCGTAGCTCCATTCCTGCTTCAATACCCGGCGCACCACCCTTGCCCGCACGCACTCCATGCACTAGATCAGCGGTATGTCGGTTGGATCTGTCGTCGACGCCCTTGATTCACCAGCCATGGGGCCGATTTGATCCGAGCGACTGGAGCGCTAGGAGGAAGATGGTATGGAGAGAGAGGGCAGATGCAAACAATGGGTTAGTTGCCCTTTTCAGCAAAACTTGAGGTGTCCTCTGCAAGATTGCCAATGTTCAAGAGCGGCAAAAATCCCGCCAGAACCAAGCGATCGACACGCTGGCACTGCCACGTCGACTAGAGGCCGCACTAGACAGGAAATGGGCCTTCGGTAAACAAGTTGACAAGTTCAGGGGCCAAATTTTCGAGTTTGCAAGTTCATCGACCAAAGTGGCACATGCCGACAAGTTAAAGGGCCGCCAGTGTATTTAACTCTTATATTGGTCCGCATGCAACTTTTGTTGGGAGACCGAGCTGGACTAGTCAAAGCAAAGAGGGTGTTTTTGTTACATGGTATAATAATATTCGCAAACTCAATAAGTGACCACATTGCGTGCCGCGCTTGCGCCCGAGACCGCATCCGGGCACAAGCCCGCGCCGAACAGGAAGAAAGTGGCTAGGGTTGCGGTGAGGAGCTCACCGGTGTCGGAGACGAGGATCTTGCCGGTGTTAGGGTCCCATTCCCTGGCGGCTCTAAAGGGGGTTTGGGGGGTGGCGGCTGCGATACGGCGTTGGTGGCGGGTTGAGGGGCTGCGAGCGAAGCGGCAGCGGTGCCGTCGAGCGGGTGACGGGGGACAACCGGATGGGCGGGGATGGCGGCGAGGTCATTGCAGTGGAGCTCTCCGACGCCCTACCCTGGGATTAGGGTGGGCGGGGTAGAGGGGCTAGAGCGGGTTGTCGGTGGCGTGGCGAGGCAGCTTGCCACTGGCCGCCGCAAGTGGTGGCGGCGGGTGCAGGGGGGAGGACGTCGGAGCTCGCCGGCCCCTTGGCTTAGGGGAGGGTGGGGTCGAGGGGCAAGGGCGGGAGGCGGGCGGCGAGGCAACCGCTGGCCGGAGCGGTGGTGGGGTGCACTACTAGGAATCAGGCCTTGGCCAACGCCTATATTTGGTTGCAATATGGCTATTTTGGTTGCAACTGGAATCAATTGCATCTAAGTCTGGTGGTCGATAGATGGTTGCAGTTGGAACGGTGCAATAGCCTCAGGCAACCACTGAAGATGTGGTGTTGCAACAGATTTTGCTATTGCAATGTAAAAAAAAAGCCTACTGCAACCAATACTTGGTTGCAAGAACAAATATTGCAACGATTAGATTGGTTGCCTAAGGTTCTATAGCCACGAAACACTTGGCTGCAATATTTCATGATTGCCACGAACGAAAG
This sequence comes from Miscanthus floridulus, assembly GCF_019320115.1. NCBI lineage: Eukaryota > Viridiplantae > Streptophyta > Magnoliopsida > Poales > Poaceae > Miscanthus > Miscanthus floridulus. Next base: position 140,926,683 of record NC_089589.1, on the reverse strand, counting down.
TGTTGCAATAGAAAAGTATTGCCACTCCAAAATTACGTGGCCATATGGTCATATTACTGCAAAGTGTGATCCATTGCATCAAAGTGCTTTTGCAACGTATCAGATATGGTTGCGATAGATGATATGGTAATGCAACGAACTAGTCTTCGAGGTAATATATGTAGGTTGCAACGAATTTGTGTTGGTGGTAATAGAGGCCACATGCAACAAACAATTGTTGGTGGCGATAGATGATATCATAATGCAACAAACTAGTATTCGAGGTAATATATGGAAGTTGCAACGAATTTGTGTTGGTGGTAATAGAGGCCACATGCAACAAACAATTGTTGGTGGCGATAGATGATATGATAATGCAACAAACTAGTATTCGAGGTAATATATGGAAGTTGCAACAAATTTGTGTTGGTGGTAATAGAGGGCACATGCAACAAACAATTGTTGGTGTCAATAGATGATATGGTAATGCAACACATAAAGTTCGTCGCAATAATGCATATTGCAACCAAAATCAATGGTTGCCTATTATTCTATCGCAACGAGGGGAATTTGAATAGCAGTTTTTAGATTATTTTCTCAGCATGCACATCACATATAACCAACTGATACATTCATTAATTCAAATTTTGTCTCAAACCAAAGTAACACACAATGACCAGAATTGTGCTTTAAAGAACATGACTACAACTAACAAAATAAAGAAACCATATTTAACTTAGTTCACAACATTGTTTAGCATATAATAAATCGATCTAATAATGAGTTCGCTGGTTGCTCCATCGACAATCAGCTACACAACCACAAATAAGCATCTTTGTAACTTGTCATTCTTGTTGTGGCCGGCCATCAACATTAAGCCATAGAAGCTTTCTCTAATTGTTTTGGCTGTCCGAGTTTCTCTGCGATTCATGAAAACATATATGATTAAATTAAAGGAGTAATTAGCAATCATAGAACAAGAGAAATTGAGATCAACCCTAGAAGGAGAACAACTGTGTCTTGTCACTGCTAGGAAAAAATGTTTAACAATTCAATCTATAAATAAATTCTGTGAGAATCCAATGGGACACTAGAGTTGTCAAATGTAGTTTATTTATCCCCACATGTTAAACAAAAGCAATAGCGATCAGTTACTGAATCATCTTAAATGTCAAGTGCAAAACAACCGTAGTCAGTAAAGAAATTGGAATGGCAAAGTTTATTAAATAGACATGGTAAACATCACTTGTTTCTTTACTGGAGGGCATACACAACAGAAGGCATAGGAAAAAATCTAGCAATGACATGGTAAACATCACGTGCAGATCAAGTTATGAGGATTCAAATCAAAACATTATTCATACCTGCTGATTCTTTAACTGATTACGAGTCCTCAATAGCTGATCGGAACTAACAAAACTCATCGTTGATCCAGCAGCAGCATTAGTTTTTGTAAAAATATTCCTAGCTGAAGTACTCTTTGCTTTTATGGTGTGAGGTGCAACAACTTCCTTTTCTGTAGTCATTACGCTTTGTGGTTCAGCAGTCTGCCACAAAGAAACTTTGGTGTAAACAAAATGCATTTCATTTGGAAGCATGTGTCGGGATCATACAACAGATTACCTGTACAGCATCAGCCTCTAAGCGTGGTGGTGTGATGAAGTTCTGGTTAGTAGGTCCATTTGAAACCTGTGTGGGGATCATGGTTCCAGACATAGCCTGTGCAGGACAGAAGGCAAGGGAAATTAGAGGAATACGGAGCTAAAACAATAGTTGAAACATGTTTCAAAGGGGATACCTGTTGCAAAAGCTGACGGAATTCTACCCTCATTTCATCCATTTGTTTCTTACTTTCTTCCTTATCTTTTTGCCTTGCTGAAACTTCATTTGCAAGCTGTTCTTTTAGTTCTCGAACCTCTTCTTGGTGCTGCATTCTTTCTTCTTGGGCATCCAATTCAGCACGAGCTGCATCTTCTTCTTTTTGTTTCAGTAGAGCTCTTCGTGTTGGATATTTCGCCATGTAGCCACGTCCATGAGACTTGTATGATTTTGTTCCAAGAGTTTTTGAGTAGTTGAGTTGGAAAACTAAGTTTTCCTCCTCAGCTGTAAGAAAAGGCCTATCCTTCCCTCTTTCTACATTTGTAACTTCGATGCAAGCTTTTTCCTAAGTGTAACATGTCAAACAAATTAGGAGCATGTAAGATTAAGAAGTTCCAAATTTTAAGGTAAACATGCTGTAATTTTAATGATGCAAACATACACAAAGAACTCACATAAACATCCCTAGCTTCATTAGTTGACCATTCCCCATTCTTGGTGTGAGTTTTCATCCAAAGTTGCAGATCAGTAGGTTGTTCACCTGTAGCACGGTTTGTCTAAGGTGCCAAAAATGTAGCATTAGGTGATGGCCATATATTTCAGAAAGTAATCTACATATTATTTAATGTAGTTATTACCTGTTCGAAACGAATCTGGGAAAATGGTTTCGCTCCCATGAGATGCTTAGTCTTTTGTTTCTTTCGGTTTTCTGAATTCTTTGTGCTAAGTTTCTGCAAAAGGTGAATGAGCATAGTGCTGTTAATTGCATTACAAAACCGGGATTAGTAACAAATTTGGTCACAAACAAACCTGGAATTGCTCAGATCCAAAGTATTGGATCAAGTAGTACCACTCCACGATGTCTAAGTCTTCAGGCTTATGCTTCATACGTTCAGCATCAGTGGAGTATGCCTTGTATGTAGAACTGAATGAAGTTCTCCATCCTTTGTACCTCTCTTTGGCAATTGCCAATATCTTTTCACTAGCATCTTCAACAGTGTCTAAGTCCCAAATTTTCTGTTTCAATGTAATGACCAATATAAGAGTAAAGTAGAGGCGTTGAAATCATTAGATTAGGCTAAAGCTCAAAATTTACTTACCATCATCTCTTGTACTATTGATTCTTTTACAATTTCCTTGACTTTCTTCCAAGATTTCACTCCTATAAGTGGAGTCTTTTTCCTAGTGAACACTACAATCTCATCCACAAATGTACGACTGTTGTCACCACAGGGTCCTCCCGTCAAGGCATCAAATTCAACTTTTAATTTCTGAGTTCCGCCCCTGATTCTTTTAGCAGCTGCTTTGTAACCTTTGAGACATCCACGTCGACGGGTTTTGGATACACCTAATTCACATTTGAGACAAATATAACACGCATGGTCAGCAAAAGAGTTTACAACATACATTTTAAAAATAAGAGACAAGCATATACCATTCCCTTCCTTTGGTTTTCTTGCATGAGATGGCCGATTATTATTATTGTTTGTTGTTCTCCTTTCCTGATTTCCCTCACCTCCCTCACCTTGAGACAAATGATCATTATCTGTATCTGAATGTTCTTGTAATAACGAGACTACACACAACAAAAAAAAGAGCATATATCAATTAATTTATTCAATGAACAAGTATTTGATGATGTGATTAAAGAAATTTATTTACGCATATGGCGACGCCGGCCTGTGTGCCTGAGCCACTCCTTGTACGTATCAATTGTTTCGTCCCTGAAGTCATCCCTGAAGTCTGTGAACCATGTTTAACCAAATGCAATTGTCAAAACAACATTATATCTGATCCTAACCGATTTAATGAGTTATGGAAATAATGAGTATACCTATTTCTGGGTCTTCCTCTTGCATTTCTACTAACCAAACCTTGTAGGCATCAAGTTGCTGCCTATCAGTTCCAGTATCAGCATGTCTTCGCTTCCCCCCATGTTGTTTAATTGGCGTTATGCTGACATCTCCCTGAACTTCGGGCTCCTTTGACATTATCAACCTGATTTAATTATAAAACTACAATTAAATTTGGTTGAACAAGGACATGCAGCAACAAAGTCTAGTATAAAAGAGATAATTCAGAACTGTATATGACTAAACTAACTATAAACATGCAGCAAAAAAACAAAGTCCCTGATCATCAAACATTATCAACCTGATTTCCTTTTCCTTAGCATTGTCATGTAGCATTTTATCTGCATCTCGTAAATATTCAATGGGCTCAATTGTAGCTACATTGCCTCCGCAACGCTTCTTGTAGTATAAATAATCCCTTGATCCATAGCCAAACTGTTCCTTGAAATACATCAGGTTATGAAATGTGAGATGAACTCTATCGACTTCAAGTTCGATAAGTTCATCTTCCTCAGAATGCCCCTTCAATTGTAAATAAATTGTCCACATTTCATCCGTCAATGGTTCCCTGCATATAAAACATAGTAACATTAGTCCTGCTTATTATATTATGAGTTCTCACAATATGATCTAATTGTAAAAATATAATTAAATTTGGTTTAGCAAGGACATGCATGCACACTGTATATGTATACGTACACTGTTGGTGCTGGTTAAATAGAGACAGCAAGCGCACTTGTATATGTATATGTATACCCAACTAGAAGTCTGTTTGAAACTATTATGGCTGAGACAGTAAAAAAAAACTGGAGTTCTTCAACAAAAAAAAATTCGAGTTCTTTAACATGTCAACCCAACTAGAAGTCTGTTTGAAATTCGAGTATATACTTGTGTAGCAGCTCTAAATTTTTCTCTCAAAAAATGCTAACCCTAGCCTAGCAGATGCACACCCATGTCCACTTACTGCACCAGTGAATACTGAACTTCTCTGAGTGGTCTGAAACAGTAAGTATAGTTGGCAATGCCAAAACAATGACTTGGTCAGTCATTGGCTAAGCCAAAAAAAAATATCATTCCATCAAACAACAGTCAAACATGTGGCACAATTGGTGATTTAGATTTAGGAGAAATCATGGAAGTGCCTAGCGGCACAGTGGCACCAGATTTTGAGAAACAAGAAACAGAGACTACACTACAGTTCAATATATCTCCAACGCGGTCCTCACGTTAAATCTCATGATATGCTCATGATATGCACTAGAAAAAAAGAGGCTAAATCCTATAATTTTTCACATACAACTTTCATTTAGTAGACTCTAATCCTGATGTATACAGTATTGTGCAAAGAACTATATTGACAATCTAGTGATGAAATGAGAAGCACTTTCTAGATATTGGTTTGAAACTTTCAATTAATCGGATCCAAACATTTGCCGGTAGAAAATGTCCCAAAGAATACCGGCCTACGTGGCACTATTGCTCTGCAACTGCATGGCCGGATAGACCTCCACAGATCCAGTGATTACGTGAATTTAGGCTCCACATCGACCAACTAAGATCCAACCAGGTCGTCATCGCCAAGGCAGGAAGTCATGCCCAAGAACAAAATTGCCCAAGAAAACCGAAAAAATGAACCGAAAAAATTGCTAACCCTAACCTGATCATTGCCAAGGCAGGAAGTCATGCCCAAGAACAAGAACAACTAGGGGCAATCCAAATGAAGGTAGCTAGCAGATTTATTTAGTACCTCGTGTGCAGGAAGCGTAGTACCCCCAAGCCGTCATCTTCATCTTCGTCATCAGTATCATCGTGTTGGTGTGGGCGCATCTCCTCTGAAGCAGGCTCGGCGAAGCTGACGCTTCTGCGTGTGGTGTTTGAAGATCGACAACTTTTCTTCATGGTGCCCAGCCGTGGTCGCGCGCCGTCGCTGCCGTCGTCGCCGTCGCCGTGGTCGCGCGTCGTCGCCGTCTTCATGGTGAGAGTGGCAGCGCCGTCTCTTGACCTAACTGGTGAAGACGAACAGTCGATGTGTGCCGCACGGTTTTAGGAGTGGGGCGGCAGGAGAGTAAATGTAAAGGCCGCTCGAGGACTTTAGGCGCGTGAATTTCGCATCCAATCGATGCTTTGGCGGGCTCCTAAAAAACAGACGGAAAATTTAGTACGGGACTTCATATATGTACAGGGAAACGAAATTTTCATATGTGTACACATAAACGAAATTTTCATATGTGTACACATAAACGAAATTTTCATATGTGAAATTACACAATAATGAATTTTTCATATGTACAAGTCCACGCTTTGTCTCGTGCCGTACTTTGAATAAATTTTCACATAAACGATATCAAGAGTGAATGCCAAACTTTGAATATTAAGTTGGCAGCATCGACTACAGTAAGAAAGGCTGCAAATTAGAGCATCTTCCTAAATCTGAAATGTTGCGGATGCGGCACTATATGTTATCAAACTGTGATGAGGCACTGAGATGGATCGAGTAAGTGTTAGAAACATTTTTCTTTGTGTTTTTACACAGTTTATAGTTGAATGCATACTAATATGTTTTTCCCAAAATAAATGTATAGGAAGCATAAGGAGCTGTTGAGAAGAACTAGCGCACAAGGCGTTGATAAGCGTCACAGGGAGCATTTTGTTGGATGGTTTGAACGTAAGGTGAGTAATGTGCACTTGAGTAGCCTCTCGCAATGTTAATTTTCAGTTCTCGAACTCTTCAAATGTTGTGGGGAAACTGAAGTGATGTATTGTCATCCCCTATTGCTATCTGTGCAATGCTAGGGAATGCCATGAGTGTCAGCAGGCTTAACTCTCATTGTGAGATGCTTTTTCAACATGTTTGCTGGCTCACATTGCTGACTTACTGTACACTATTTTATCAGTTACAATAAGATGTAGTACTATGTCAATAATCGCCATATACAGCTGTATTTGTGTCCATCATGTATGTCTTTCCATGGAACTAGGACCATTAGGTTTAAATTCCAGCCATCACAGTTGCCTTGTTGGTCATTGCACTACTATATCCCTCATGTTACCTGTGATAACTTCCCTCATGTGCTCTTCTTGTTCCTAAACAATCTCTTGTCAATATAGGTACTGGAGTTAAACAGGCTGACCTCCAACTAATCCCCCTTGCTGAAGAAGGATTAGTCATCATCAGTTGCTTTCTCAAGTTAAGAATCTCAAATATACTTACAAAAAATAATCCCCCTGTTGTGGAGCCTTTAACCAATCTGAGTAGAGTTAAGCCCACTCCAGTAAAGGGTTACTAAGAAAATAATATCTCTTTGCTGCTAGAAATTAATATCTCTTTGCCCGCTCCAGTAAATCTCTCTTCACTACTACTTGACCAACCACATAGCAGAATTCTAGCAGTATATACTAGAATGAAATCTGTATGAAAATAATATATAGTAGAATTCTGCTATGTGGTTGGTCAAAGTAGAATTCTGCTAGAATTTTACATTTCTGAAATCTGCTATGTGGTTGGTCAAAGTAATCTCTCTTACTGCTAGAAAATAATATCTCTTTGCTGCGTTTGGGTGTGATCTTTTGTTATCTGTCATCGGTGGAGAGTTAAGAATAATGCATTGATATATAGTGTCAGGGTTCAAGGTACTTTATGCATTGATATATATATATAGTGTCACTTTTAAAATACAGCAGTCCTTATATTTTTTTCTTGCGTGTAGGCCAAGGAACTTTATGAAGAGCGGAAGATCAGTGAAGAGCTATATGATCTTTCACAGGGTCCTCATTATGTGGCTCGGGTTTTCAACAGATGCGTAATTAATGATTTTTTTTTCCGAACCGCTGCTATAGAGGCTAGCTTCAATACACAAAATTCAGGAGTTCTAGTGAAGGGTGATGATAGTACGAGCAATATGGATTGGTACGGTGTCCTTAATAAGGTAATCGCACTAGATTTCCCTGGTGAAAAAGAAGTCATATTGTTTGAGTGTGATTGGTTTGATGTTCCTGCCGCATCCAAGAGTAAAAGTAAAGGGTTCAGTAAGGATCAATATGGGATTATAGATATTGATACAACTCGTCGTCGATATATGAATGATCCTTACGTTCTGGGGACTCAAGTGGAGCAGGTTTTTTACGTTAAATGTGCAAATAAACCCAAATGGAGTAGTGTTGTTAGAATGAAGCCTAGGACCTTGTTTTCCATGCCAGAACAAGGAGAAACTGAACAACAGGGACAGATTGATATTGACTCAGTCGATGTAGGTGTGGAGGACATGGACATTTGTATCCAGCTTAGAGAGTTGACAAATTGGACAAGGAATGACCTCGATGGAGTGACTGGAGATGCCAGCATTATTCAAAGTGCTATACCTGTGCCAGAACCAGATCAAGATGACATACCTGATGATGATGATGAGAATGATGACACCTACATCAACGACGGGCATGTTGCACCTGTCAACACTTTAGGCCAGGGAGAGGAAGATGAGCTTTTTACATAATTGTGATACTATATGTATTAATGTGATATTTGTTTCTTTTAATTGGTATCTAGTATGCAAACTTTTGTTTAATTTAGACCGTGTGTTGAGCTTAAATTATGATTTTACTTGAATTCTGCAATTTAAGTGGTGCGTAAATTTGTGCTGGATGTCGTCAGGTGTTACTTCAATTTTGCAAGCTGAAAATGCAATTCGTTGCCTTTTGCAATTGTATTTTAGATGCTCATTCTAAAAGTGAAGCAATAGTAGTCAGCTTCCTGTACAAATGAACAGCACCTTCTTGTGCATTTTCTTTGGTGTTGACTGTGCATTTTCTTGTGAGAACCAAGGAGCCAAGGAGCCCTTTCACAGGCAACGATGTGGTGTGATGGTCTGTCGCACTTTGCTGTAGTCCGAGGTCCTGGGTGTCCAGTGACATGGCGAAGCGTGTGGCAAAACTGTATACAAAAAAGTTGAATGCAAGGACTACGAGCAAAGTGATTTGTAGCGCAGTGGTAAGGACCATTTCAAGTAGAAATGGAGGTGGGTTCGAAGTTCGACTCCTCTATTTGCATGTTTTTACATGCAGTTTTTTTTCTCTATTTTTTTCTAATAAATATGCAGTTTTTTCTCTATTTTTTTCTAATAAATAATAAATGAAGTTCTAAAATTGAGCGTTTGATTCTAGTAATTAGAGCTCTATAGTCTCTAAAGTTTTTAAACTTTAAATTGTTTTGATGATTAGGCAATTCAAACTAAAGCAAATAAATTGTTTTTAAACTATAAATTGTTTTCTAGATGCAACAGGCACATGAGCTATCGAAACAAAGGTTAAGTTTTAGACAACGTTATTTCATCGTGGCCACAACCAGGCATAATCGCAACCAACTAAATATTCATGGCAACAAACACAAATCAAACGCAACGAATTGTTTTCTGGATGCAACAGGCACATGAGCTATCGCAACAAAGGTTAAGTTTTAGACAACGTTATTTCATCGTGGCCACAACCAGGCATAATCGCAACCAACTAAATATTCATGGCAACAAACACAAATCAAACGCAACGAATTGTTTTCTGGATGCAACAGGCACATGAGCTATCGCAACAAAGGTTAAGTTTTAGACAACGTTATTTCATCGTGGCCACAACCAGGCATAATCGCAACCAACTAAATAATCATGGCAACAAACACAAATCAAACGCAACGAATTGTTTTCTGGATGCAACAGGCACATGAGCTATCGCAACAAAGGTTAAGTTTTAGACAACGCTATTTCATCGTGGCCACAAGCAGGCATAATCGCAACCAACTAAATATTCATGGCAACAAACACAAATCTATCGCAACACTAAATCAATATTATCGCAATGCACAATTAGTTGTGGCAATAGGTACCCAAAAAGGCAACCACCTTGTTCACTGTGGCATTAACACCAACTTATTGCAACGAATGTTTTAACTGACGCAACCCACATTTTTTGTGGCCATAAGATCCAGATATCGCAACCCATTAATATGTTGGTTGCTATAAAACAAAATATTGCAACCAAATGTGTGGTGTTGCGAAAAAAATGGTGCTCTAAGGGTCAATTCCTAGTAGTGGTGGGGGCAGGGGTGGGGCCGGGTCATGCGCTCCCCTACGCGCTTTATCGACCTCCAATAATACTTTTATAAATAAATAAAGTAAGGCACTACGTACATATACAAATATATATATATATATATATATATATATATATATATATATATATATATATATATATATATATATATATATATATATATATATATATACACACACAGACACACCTCATGATAAAGTCAGTTTGGCCGTGAACGTAGAGTGCGCCACGCCAGTATTCAGCTTTCCTTCCGCCTAGTTCAACAAATCCTTGATCCAGTTGCATGTCGGCAACGGTTCCTGCAGCCTCATCCTGCCGAACAAACGACTTGTCCTCCCATAGCCTCGTCGCGAACCTGAGGATCCATGGCGAAGGTGGCCATTCCGAACGCCGCAAGGCACTGTCGTCAAGCGTAGCTCGGGGACGAAGCAGCTTGGCCCTGGGGACCAACAACACCTCGTAGTGCGACGAGACAGCAGGGTCGAATGCTAGGTACCCATACTCGACGGCGTACCGAGCCATCCTCGCCGGGCGTTCGGGCAACGTGGCGTAGCCACCGGTGGCAGGGTTGTGCACCCAGTCGTACATCAGGAGGAGGCCGTTGCAGTGGTCGGCGACGAGGCCGCAGGGCATCCAGTATTCGTCCAGGTCGACGGAAGGGCCTCGTTGTAGCTGAGAACGAGGCCTGCCAGCGACCGCGGGAGGAGATCAGCGCGCAGGATGCCACGGGCGAGGATGAGCGCGCGCCACGAGATGCAGACTCAGCGGGAGACGGCGAGGCTTTGAGGCGGCAGGCGGCGGAGGATGTCTGCCAGCACGTCGTCTGGGATCAGGCGCACCATGTCGACCTGGCGCACCATCTTGCTATATGCCTGCCATCTCCCTTTTCTCTTCCTTTCTGGCCCTTATATGGCCTGTTCGCTTGGCTGATAAGCCATGGCTAAAAATACTGTTGGCTGATTTGTTGTGAGAGAAAAATATTATTCGTTGGTTGAAAAAATACGGCTTATAAGCCGAGTGAACAGGACACGCTTATAATACGTGAACAGAGTACGTATGTACCACGCTTCCTTGTGTAGCCCTCGTCCTCGTCCTCTTCCTCGCCCCGTAAATACAGGGCTGCCGTCGGGGTCCGAATCGATTAGGAATTGTTGCAACTCCGAGTCCGTGGCAGTGTCCGTTCTCCAAATCTCGTAGGTACAAGGATAGGGTCGAGGTCGAAATTTTCTCGGGATGAAAAACCCAAGGGGAACGAATAAGTGAAGCACAGCGAATAGGATCCACATATTTTTGTCGCGATCCACATGATAAAGTCAACCTGCATATATGAGATATATGTTTTTATTGTTTTTGTTTGTTCAACAGATGCTGGTACTCTCCCCTGAAGCCCTCAGTAGTTATGGTAACGCTGGGAAGCGGGCGTCCGTCCGCCCGGACGCTCCGTTCATGGGCCGCGCGACGCCAGCCCAAGACCCCCACTCTTCCATTTCTAAATAAAAATATCCGCTCGTACACGTGCTCGTTCCTATCCGCTCACTTGCTCCTATCCGCTCGCTTGTAGCCCAGTGCGCTCGGTCGATGGCCCAGCCAGGCGCAGCGCGCGACCGCCTCCGAGGCACAGGGCTCGGCCACCGACCCTGATAGGCCACTCCGGTGCGCCGCCATTGCCATCCTCCACCGCGCCTCCGTCACCCGCCACGCCATGCCCGTCCTCCGCCGCGCCCAGTGTGCACTGGCCCAGGCCGCCGAGTAGGTGACATTGCGCTCTAAAAACGTCCAGTTCTGCGATTCGTCCAAGCAGTAAGGTGACATTGCGCTCTAAAAACGTATGTTAGAAGAGTATGTTTCAAGTGTTTCAGGTGTTTCATCTGGATGTTGCAAGTGTTTCATGTGGATGTTGCAAAAGTAGATTAAGATGTTGCATATGTTGCAATAGTTGTACACGTATGTTGCAAGTGTCTATCCCTAATGTTTCATCTGTATTTTACACACGTATGTTGCAAGTGTTTCAGACGCATGTCCAAGTGTTTCATCTTCCTTCTTTTGTATGTTTTTTTGCGCATAGTCTTCTTTCGTATGTTGCAAGTGTTGCATCTAAATGTTTTAAAAGTAGATCGGGACGTTGCACATGTTGCAATGGTGTTTTAACTATATGTCCTAAATGTTTCATCTGTTTTAGATGTATGTTGCACGTAAAGGTTTCATCTAGATGTTGTAAAAGTAGATCTGGTGTTTGAATGTTGTAGTAGGATCCACTTGCCATAGCCACCTGCTTGCAGCTACTGGTCCCGCTTGCATGCGTGTGGGAGCGGAGGAGCGTGAGCGGCGGGCACCGGAAAAGAGACCGGGCGTAGATCGAGGTTTGCGCTAGAAACGCAGTGGCATGGGTCCCATGTGAAGCATGGAGGTGTGCGGTCGGGCGCGTGGGCAGGCGCAGCTGGAGCAAGCATCCGGACGCTAACATTCTCGATTAGTTATCAAATCAAATTTGTTTTCCGAGTCCCTTCCTTAAGAAGGGAAAATGAAAAGCCCCTTTAAGGCTTCATTCACAAAGTCTTATCCACGGGGCTTTCCCTGGGTTTTCCCCGGGTTGGAGCCCCACGAAGAAACAGGCCACATGCCAAATTATCACGACGTTTGGAAGCCCCACATGGAGGGGCAGGGTGACCTGACTTTCCTTGGGCGGATCATATTCTCCCCAACATGTGAGGCCAGGCGGCGCTTCCCTGTATCGGCGACGTGCCAGGCCACAACGTTGCGTTGAATGGCCGCTAAAAGCCCTCTCTGGGTATCTGTACCCCGGGATAATCTTGCCCTAGCTCCCAAACTAGGCCTAATAAATTAGAAAACACCTTCGGGCTCAATCTCTCCCCTGTCTTATCCTTAGGCTCGTGGCACAAGGGCCCACTCTCTCCACCAGCACTTCCTACCATGTGAGCCGGCATGCCCTGCACTGCCTAGATGGAGCAGCCCATCTCCCACCCTCCTTCTCACTGATGACCTGACCCCGGGCCCTGGCCGTCAGTGTGTCTCTTCACACTCCCCTATATTCTTCCTCACGTCACCGCCTTCTCGTCAGGACACGCCACCCGAGCTCAGCACCGGAGAAGGGAGTGCATGGGCACACGCTAGATGTCCTCCTAAACATGTCACGTCATCTCCATGCTCTCCTTCCTCCGAGCGCAGAATGTAATCAATGTCCAGCTCTGCCTGAGATCCATCATTGAAATTCATACACTGCACATGCTCCAACCCTCATGTGAAGCTCGTGTGCAGGCCGCAGCATCCGGCTCACCTTCACGCACCCTGAGATGAAGCATGTGTGGTCAGAAAAGATGAAGGTGGGCAAAATATATTTGACGACCTAAACGCCATGGCTGGCCTATAAATAGGCCTGGCTAGTAGCTCCTCCGCTGTCACCACCACATCGACAGCGTAGGCAACGCCACGAATACACCATCTCCTCCTCAGTTCTCCTCCTCCTCTCTTCTACGCACCCCTTTTCTTCTTGACCTAAACCGGGGCCATCGGCCCATTTAGTTTGGATTTTAGTGTTTAATGACAATAAGACCAAATTCGACTAATGTGTTTGTAAGTGTTTGTTTTGTAGTTCAATAGAGTGCAAACATGACTTGGGCGGAGGCAAAGTGGTGATCCGGATGATTGTTGACGGTCTCTATAGAAAGAATAAACCGTCAATTTATCCTGCCGGGCTAGGTCGTCCACGTCCCTCCGCGCCTGCCTCAAGCTCCAGTCCTCGATTGGATCGAAGAGGGCGGTGACGAGCCAATTGATGGCATATATATGTAAGGCACACTCCGCTCCGTCTAATCTCTCCTATCCGCCCGCCCTGCTTCTATGATTTGCGGTCAGCACAGACGCCTTATGTGAGACGTATCAAACCACGTCTGTGGTGTCATAAGACGCGTCTGTGATGTTGTTATTTTACATAGTGAGAGTAAACGAATATGCAGGCACGATTCTTCTGTGCTACGTAAAGCTAGCAACTTCCTAAGAAGATGACAGAGTACATGCACATTATTCAAATGCTGCTGAAAATGTCTCTTCAAATTCATCCTTCAAGGAACGGAATTTACCGAATTTTATCGTGGAAAAATAATGCTCTCTCGTTCGCTATTCTTGCGCTTTTGGTTAATCATCCAATTGGATTGGGCACCAGTGGGCCAATCAACTCACCTAAGGCCCGCTTTGTCAAAAGAAAACAAAAACTCACCTAAGGCCTGCCCATGTATTACACTTCTAAGTTAAAAAAAAAGTATTCCACGTCTCCGATCTCCGTTACACAGTATCAGTCACTGGTGCAGCAATATATCCGTCAGGCCATCGCATTCAATGCGTCAGGAAGTTGACACCTGCGAACCCTCGGGACGTCCAAGCGCCCACGGCGATGTCAGAGGACGACGACGGACATAGGATAAGAGCAAGGTCATTATAGCCAAGTGCTTGGCTGCCAAGTGTTTGGCTATAAATTAAATCATAAGAGCCAAGTTATACACTATGTGTCTCCTACTTATCTTAAAAAAGTTTCTCTTTTTTATCCTTTCTCACAACACTTTTGGGACTTGGGTCCACTAATGCAAATGCTTCGGTGCCCGGCTTGTTGCTTGCATTAGAGTCAAACTCTCACCTCTCTCCTCTCTTCGTTCTTAATCCACTTCAGCATTAGCTTGACTATAAGCCCATTATTGTACTTCTCTAAGAGCATAGTCAATAATAGAGCCAAGTACTTGGCTATAAGTAAGTCATAAGAGCCAAGCTATACAATAGTTGTCTCCTATTTGGCTATAAAAAAAATTTTATTATTATATGGTATCATGTCTTACTTTCTCTTTCCTATTCCTCCTCACATTCACATTTGTTTGGACCCACAGATGCATATGCTTCCGTGCCCAGCTTGTTGCTTATATGAGAGCCAAGCTCTCACCTCTTTCCTCTCTTCTCTCTTTCATATCAGCAAAAATGCTAACTAGTTTGGCTATAAGTCCATTATTGTACCCGCTCTAAATGCCGCCCTCGGATTAGTACGCAGCAGGTATGCTGTATCCATCAAACTTATAGATTTCTGAATTTTAACGCGGTGGATGTATGCACCTTTGAAAATGATGGTTAATCTCGGGAATTCCTTACAACGCGGTAGGCACCCTTCTGCTGTGGGGGGAAACTTCATTCGGCCTATCCTTTGCAGCTGTCTAGTAGTAACAAAGACTTTTGTTTACAAAACTCTGCCGGAGCAGACATCCCCATCGTCCATGGCACGCTTGGTGGAGTCTAGCGAGGAAGGAGAGGTCAGCGGCAAGAAATTAACGAAGGCACACTAATAACCAAGGTGGGTGCCCGTTTGCTCGCTTCCTTCCTCATGTACTAGCGTAATTTATTTATTTTCATTGTTAAATATGTACCAGTTAATATGCAGGTGCGACACGCACGTGCCTAGAAAAAATTTATTATTTTTGTTGTCTTTTTCTAGCTTGTTTGTAGTTATCATCTTATCCTAGTATTTTCAAAGTTTTTTGAAACCAACATTTGTCATTTTCTAGCTTGTTTGTAGTTATCATCTTATCCTAGTATTTTTAAGTTTATTTGAAACCAACATTTTTTTCATTATTTGGAACTATGTTCAAGTGCTAGTGGAGCCTTATCTAGCTTGGATGTGTGGTAGAGTGAATGTAGCCACCCGTTCGCTTGTCTTAAATTTGGCTTGTTCGGCTTGTTTTTTCAGCCGGAACAGTGTTTTTCTCTCACAACAATTCAGCCGAAACAGTGTTTTTCAGCCAGTTTCAGCCAAAATTCAGACCAGCGAACGGGGCAGGGCAGGGGACTACTTGTATTTGTAAGTTTTATTTCATTTTGAATATAAATTTATTTATTTTTTGATCCTTCGTTCCTATATACGGATCGTACATCATTCGTTTGCATGCGTGGTCCCACCAAAAGTAATGTAATATATTAATTAATTAATTAAATTAAAAGCAAGACGGATCGTACATCATCTGTTTGCATGAATGGCCCAACCAAAAGCAATCTAATAATATATTATTTAATTAAATTAATTAAATAGCAGAGACATGTGAAGACTTAAGTTTCCTGATTAAAAGCAATCTAATCTACCGATTAATAAAAGCAATATAATCTATTAAATAGCAGAGACACATGAAGCCAGTTTAATCTAAATATATAATAGTCTTTTTTCCGACCGGGGAGATTCATTCATCAAATAGTTCCAGGATTACAATCTGCGATCATCAGGTTCGCAATGCAAGTCGGGCTAACATGCCACGACCCAGACTTTGCATCACCTGTGACCTACTATATTACATTTCCGACTAATGAAAGAAAATTTAAAAGCTTGAAAGCATAAGCTCAAATCCCGGATCTCCCGCAAGACTGAAACCACAGCTGATCTCTTATCGGTACCTTTGTTTCACAGGCGCACAAGCTCTTGACAATCAGTTTCCAACCAAACCTTCTGAGCACCTGTACGTTGCGCCAGGGCCAGGCCATCCCGGCAAAAATATAAAATAGTACTGTCACATATTAAAAAAAACATCTCTGAAGACGATATTTTTTGTTCTCTTTCCAGTGGGGTCAACATCCTTATTTGTGTTGGCTAAGACCTATATACTCGTACGAGAAACACATCTTGACAATGCTACATATAACTGGCCATGAGAGAAAACTGGTTCAGGGAGATAAACACCAACATTTGGTATGGTCTGACCTTGAGCTTTATTTATTGTCATTGTGAAAGTCAATCTTATTGGGACTGCTTTCGCTTAAACTTGAATGGCATTGAAAGGTCTTCGGAGGGGGACATGGGAATCCTTGGTATGAATACTCTGGTTCCTGCATGCTGCCCATTAACTATTTCAGCATCAATTGTATTATTTTGGAATCCTCTAATGGCCAACCTAGTGCCGTTGCAAAGACCATTGTGAGAATCAAGATTACGCAGTAGGATAATAGGGCAGTCTTTTATAACCTTAAGTTCATGAGGAGGCAACCCATTAAGTTTAATAGAATTTAGAAAATCAAGAGGGTAGTTATTCCTTGTATCATCATCCGCCGAGTCAAAGCTGTAGTATACCTTCTCATTTCCAGAAAACCTCTCGATCATTATTGCGTTCACTGCATCAATATGCTCATTTGTAGTTGAAAGAATCGCACGTTCCCGCATATAATCTGCAGAGGTGCAATTTGCCTCGAGTTTGGGAAACACCTGTCTAATAAGGTTGGCAATTGAATTATCTATTGAACTTATTTTCTTTGCATTCTTAGTGGAATCTTGGCTCCATTCCACGATGATATCATCAGGCAATTGAACATAATCGTCACCAAATGTTTTTTCAGTTCCGTTCCCAATTCTTAACAGATACTCCACGAACCAAATATCATTTTTAGCTCGCATGTTTTGGGTGAGCCGAATCCCTCGTACATTGTCCCATATATATGACTTCAGTAAAGTAGCATCAGTGATCTGTGCTCTTGTTCCTCATACCACAACAGCAAGAACTTGCCTGAAGTCACCTCCGAACAACATGACCTTGCCACCAAAAGGTTGATTGCAACCCATTATATCTTGTAATGTTCTGTCGAGTGTTTCTACCGCTTGTCTCTTTGTCATGTCTACTTCATCCCATATTACCAAGGCAGCCCTGCGAAGCAATTCTGCAGTACTACTCTGCTTGGTAAAGCTGCACATAGTGTTATTATCTAGCTTGATGGGAATATTGAAGCGGGAGTGTGCAGTGCGTCCGTCGGGCATGATACTTGTTGCAATACCAGATGTGGCTGGAGCAATTGCTATAAGATTCATGGAGCGCACCTTTGCAAGCAAAGTTTTATACAGATATGTCTTGCCGGTTCCTCCTGGTCCATCAACAAAAAAATACCTAGCCAACTTTCTTATCCACATGATTCATAATCAAATCGAACCCAGCTCTCTGCTCAATATTCAGTGTTTGTATCATTTTCAGATGTTCTTCTTCATATCCAATTTTCAATTCTTCTCTAAGCTCTCTATCATGGTCTCTTGACACCTCATCTAATCAAATAAAGTGTTAGGAGTCATGTCAAAATGATGAACAAGAAGCATTAATTTTTTAATAATGTTTAGTGACATCAAATTGGCGTTTGTGATGTTAAGGTAAATACAATGTTTATGAATGAAAAAAAGCTTTTGGGATTTTTTATATTTATCAATTACCTGAGGCATCTAGTTCTGGGAGTCCATAGTTTGTAATGTCTCTACCCATATCTTTAACATATATAGATATATCTCTAAGCACCATTTGTTCAACCATTTTGGAGTTGCCATTTGAACGGTGATAATCATCAGACATTGAATCAATATGTTTGTCCCATAGTGCTCGGACGTTATTACACTTGCAGAAAACTATGATAGTTGCAAATAGCCTCCTCAGAGCACAAGGCATCTTAAATTGTGCAGATTCAGTGAGGCAGTCATCTAGGCTCTTGTCAGTTTCCACATAGCCCAAGGCCTCTCAAGCATCTCTAAATATTGCATATGTAGTTCCATGTCGACTTCTAAGATGCCTGAATGAAGTTGCACCCCTCACATGGTTTAGAAGCACACGGAGATAGTATCGCTCACCTTCAGCAGGATGGGCATACACGAGTCTTCCAATCTGACCACCTTTTTCTCTTGGCTTCCAAAACTTTTTTTGATTTTATTCAAGCGAAGTGCTCAGGGAACTCTCTATATAAATACTTTTGTGCATCAGGATTATACATGTTTGTGCTGAAATACTCTGTAAGCATGGACCTTTGAGAGTTAGGATTTTGCACAACATTGTTCAGATCATCCCTAACTTTGTAGGCAACCATATGTTTTCCTGGAAGGTGAACTTGCATTTGTAACACAGGAGGTGACATATCATACAAAGGAAAACCGTATAATCTATAGATTGCATCTATAGCTGTTATACACCCACTACTAGAGAACAGACTTTAGAACGATGTCCCAATTTAGCATTAGCCTCGGCATTTTTTGCCCCCGGGACTAAAGGACCCTTTAGTCCCGGTTGGTAATACCAACCGGGACTAAAGGTCCCTACCCAATGGTCATCCGCGGGGCAGGGATCTTTAGTCCCGACTGGTATTACCAACCAGGACTAAATCTTTTAGTCCCGGTTTGGGTAATGCCCCGGGAATAAAGATTAATCTTTAGTCCCGGTTTGGACCCCTAACCGGGACTAATTATCCCGGCATATAATTCAGCTCATTTCTTCCTCCCCGAGCCCGAGCCATTCCATTATTCAAACTCACTGCCTCTGTTCTTTAGCTTGCTGTTGTTCTTGCTCTCTCCCCCTCCATTGGTGTTGCTCTTCGATTTTGGAGGTAACAAACTTAATCCTCTTATATTTTATCAGTAGCTTATCTCATTTTGCGATGTAGATGCATGTGTAACTTTATATGTTGGACTTTATTATGATTTTATATGTCATTTTTAGCTCAAAATCACATGATGATTTGCATATATGTTTGGATAAACAAAAGTTAAATTAGTTCATCAAAATCACGCCTCGCTCGTCCTCGCTGGAGCACGCGCCATCCTCATCCCCGGTGGCTTACATGATCTTAGAATTAATTTTTCCATGAAATGAAAAACTTAGAAAATTGTTAGAAAATTGTAGAAAATCCGTACTAGTTGAACTTGCGGACCGTGTTCATCTCGGCGACCATGTTCTCTGCCGAGCGGTAACGGACGTCGAGGAGGAGCTTTGATTCTACGAGGGAGAGCGGCAACGGTCGTGGAAGACCGTGTTCCCTTTCTCGTAGAATCGGAGCTCTTCCTTGGCCAAGTACGGTGCCGTCCGGTGGAGAAATGCTCGCCGAGATGATCACGTAAGCAAGGTCAACTAGTACGGATGTTTATTTATTAAAACATGTTTTTGAGCTATAATTTGATGGATATTTGATAACTTCAGACCTACAAATGTCATTTGCAAATGTTACTATCCTCGGCAACCTAAACGCCCATGAGCTCGCCGATATCGAGCAGGTCACTTAGAATTATTTTTTCCATGAAATGAAATACTTAGAAATCATGCCTTTTATTTTTTAGAATTAAATTTTCCATGAAATGAAAAACTTAGAAAATGGTTAGAAAATTGTAGAAAATCCGTACTAGTTGAACTTGCGGACCGTGTTCAGGTCGGCGAGCATGTTCTCTGTCGAGCGGTAACGGACGTCAAGGAGGAGCTTTGATTCTACGAGGGAGAGCGGCAACGGTCGTGGAAGACCGTGTTCCCTTTCTCGTAGAATCGGAGCTCTTCCTTGGCCAAGTACGGTGCCGTCCGGTGGAGAAATGTTTGCCGAGTTGATCACGTAAGCAAGGTCAACTAGTACGGATGGTTATTTATTGAAACATGTGAAATCCGTACTAGTTTTGTTTAAATATATCATTTTAGAAAATATGAAATTTACACTAGTTTGCAAAAATAAGTATAGAAAGTAGATGACAACTGGTACCGGATCCTCGGCCTCTCGTTCGGTTGCGAAACGACTGAGGCCAGAACTCCCTCTCATTATCTGCGGCAAGTGTAAGCAGAAGATTGTGATGGAGTACCGAGTCAAGAGATAGGGACCCAACAAGGGTCGTGTTTTCTACAAGTGCCCGGATCGCGATGTGAGTTTCTTACGCATTTTATAATTATGGCTAATTGACCTGCTTTTCTTGAATATTTTTGACTAAATATTTTTTGGCTTTAATTTCAGTGGGAGGGCAATGGATGCGATGGTTGGTACTGGGAGGAAGATTATGCTACATACGTGCAGAATTTGGGTGCGCTTGAGGTAGCGGCTGCTGCTGATGAGGCAGTGAGCCAGCAGGAGAAGCTTATTAATATTCAACAGAAGAATGATTTGTCTGTTTTAGTTGCATACGATCACGAAATAATTATGTTACTGAAGTGCATTGTAGTTTTAGTTTGTTTAGTGATAGTTGGGATTGCTTACGTTGTAGCCAGGCTTAGTTAATTAATCAACCGTGTGTGTGTCATTTATGTTGTGTAATAAAATACTTAATTATGTTCAAGGTTTTCATAATTTGTCGTGAAATACAGATTATGTCACGCCATTGGATGTACAATGCCGATCGCCGCTCTCAAGACTTTATTGAGGGCTTGCACTATTTCTTAGGTGTGGCCAAGGCAAATAAGCGGGATGGTTTCATGTGCTGTCCATGTGCCCTATGTAAGAATTTAAAGGAATATTCAAGCTCAATGAGTCTTCATTCACATTTGCTTAAGTCAGGTTTCATGTCAAACTATATATGTTAGACTAAGCATGGAGAAAGCGGGGTCATGATGGAAGAAGGTGAAGGAGAAGATTTAGACATTGATGACATTATTGCTCAGTATGGTGCCTTTGATGATACTACAATGGGGGGAGATGAAGAAGAGGTAGCGGTAGAAGATGATCTCGGTGATGCTCTTGGCGATGCCATTCGTGATGCACAACAAGAATGGGAAAGTGAAAAAGAGAAAGTTAAGTTGGAGCGCATGCTTGAGGATCATAGGAAGTTGCTATACTCAACGGCCGAAGAGGGGCAAAAAAAGCTGGGTACAACACTGGAATTGCTACAGTGGAAGGCAAAGAATGGTGTATCCGACAAGGTATTTGGGAATTTATTGAACCTCGTAAAGAAGATGCTTTCGAAGCCAAATGAATTGCCCACCACTACGTACGAAGCAAAAAAGGTTGTCTGCCCTTTGGGATTAAAAATCCAGAAGATACATGCATGTCCTAATGATTGCATCCTCTACCATGGCAATGAATACGAGAATTTGGATGAATGCCCGGTATGTAAAGCATCGTGGTATAAGATCAGGCGCGATGATCCTGGTGACGTTGAGGGTGAACAATGTCCTAGAAAGAAAATCCCTGCCAAAGTTATGTGGTATGCTCCTATAATACCACGCTTAAAACGTTTGTTCAGAAATAAAGACCATGCAAAGTTGTTGCGGTGGTATAAAGAAGACCGTAAGGTAGACAATATGCTGAGACACCCAACTGATGGGTCCCAGTGGAGAGCGATAGACAGAGAATTTCTAGAGTTTGCAAATGAGGCTAGAAACTTAAGGTTCGCCTTAAGTACAGATGGTATGAATCCTTTTGGACAGCAGAGCACTAGTCATAGCACTTGGCCAGTTACTCTATGTATCTACAACCTTCCTCCATGGTTATGCATGAAGAGGAAGTTCATTATGATGCCGATCCTCATCCAAGGTCAGGCAACCTGGCAACGATATTGATGTCTATCTGAAGCCATTAGTTGAAGAACTTCTAGTTTTATGGAACAAACCAGGTGTACGTGTCTGGGATGAGTACAAACAAGAACACTTTGACCTACGAGCAATGTTGTTCGTAACCATCAATGATTGGCCTGCTTTAAGTAATCTTTCAGGTCAGACAAACAAAGGATATAATGCATGCACACATTGTTTTGATGACCTTGACAGTATATATTTGAAAGGATGTCGAAAGGTCGTGTACCTTGGCCATCGTCGATTCCTTCCATTGAATCACCAAGTAAGAAAGAAAGGGAAGCATTTTAAAGGTAAGCCAAACCACCGGAAGAAGCCTCATAACCGAACCGGGGAAGATGTACTCGCAATGGTCAAGGATGTGAAAGTAGTATTTGGAAAGGGACAAGGCAGTGAATCTATTCCCAAAGATGCTAATGGACATGCACCCATGTGGAAGAAGTCCATCTTTTGGGAGCTACCCTATTGGCAAGTCCTAGAGGTCTGCAATGCAATCGACGTGATGCACCTGACAAAGAATCTTTGTGTGAACCTGTTAGGATTCATGGGTGTGTACGGGAAGCCAAAGGATTCACTTGAAGCACGCCAGGACTTGCAGTGCATGAAAGAACGAGACAACCTTCATCCAGAGAAGACAGGTGATGGACGTCATTACTTAAGTCATGCTAGCTACACGCTTAGCAAAGAAGAGAGGGATAGCATGTTCGAATGTCTAAGCAGCATCAAGGTCCCATCGGGATTCTCCTCCAATATAAAGGGTATAATAAATGTGCCAGATAAGAAATTCCTAAACTTAAAGTCCCACGACTGCCACGTGCTTATGACGCAATTGCTTCCAGTTGCTTTAAGAGGAATTCTACCTCCACATGTACGTCTAGCCACCGTGAAGCTATGTGCATTCCTCAATGCAATTTCTTAGAAGGCAATCAATCCAGTGGAACTAGCTACTCTACAGAATGATATGGTTCAATGTCTTGTCAGCTTTGAGTTGGTGTTCCCTCTATCCTTCTTTAATATCATGACACACATCCTAGTTCATTTGATGAAGGAGATTAGTATTCTTGGACCTGTGTTCTTACATAACATGTTCCCCTTCGAGAGGTTTATGGGAGTCTTGAAGAAATATGTGAAAGTCCGTTCTAAGCCTGAAGGAAGCATCGCCTAGGGCTATGGAACAGAGGAGGTCATTGAGTTCTGTGTTGACTTTATTCCTGACCTTGCCCCGATTGGCGTTCCCGAATCACGACATGAGGGGAGACTCAGTGGTAAAGGAACTTTAGGAAAGAAAACATATATCGACATGGAAGACGATTATTTCAATAAAGCACACTACACAGTTCTTCAGAACTCGTCATTGGTGCATCCGTACATCGAGATACATAAGGAGTTCTTACGATCCAAGTTTCTAAGGAAGACTGAAGCTTGGATTAGGCGTCAGCACATGGAAAGTTTCAGTGGTTGGTTGCAAAAAGAATGTCAAGGCGATGACAATATTGATGAGCAACTGTATTTGTTGGCTAGGCAGCCATCGTGGCATATCCTCACGTACCAAGGGTACGAGATAAATGGGAATACATTTTACACAGTTGCCCAAGATAAAAGGAGCACCAATCAAAATAGTGGTGTTCGCATAGATGGCACAGATCCACATGGGAATATACAAATATATTATGGCCGCATAAAAGAGATATGGGAACTAGACTACGCACCTAATTTTAAAGTCTCTTTGTTCCGGTGCCAATGGGTGAAGCTGACCGGAGGAGGGGTAACAGTCGACAAAGAGTATGGAATGACAACAGTGGACCTCAACAATATTGGGTACAAAGAGGAACCATTCGTCCTTGCTGCCGATGTGAGTCAGGTGTTCTATGTGAAAGACATGTCTACAAAATCAAAGAGAGGAAAAAACGAAGACAACAACTCAATGATCAATGAGCCAAAGCGCCACATAATTCTTTCTGGGAAAATAAATATAGTGGGAATTGAAGACAAGTCAGACATGTCAGAAGATTACGAAAGAAATGTCCGAATTCCACCCTTCATAGTGAAGAAAGATCCAAGCATCATGTTAAATGATGAAGACACTCCATGGTTACGACAAGATCATAACCAAGGTTCATACGTCAAGAAGAAATTCACTGTTGTGCCCGCATGATACAACGATGCATGTTTAATATATTATGTTTTAGAGATGGATATTATGTAATATGTTATGACTTCACAATCCTTATATAGGCCATTTTCTTAGAAAGTTTAATATATCTTGCTGAGATGATCAAACTTGGTATTCAGAGTTTTTTCATCTGAGGTCATTTAGTGTCTCATTTGAGCAAGTTTGACCAAGTCAAATTTGGTCAAATGAAAAAACAACACTTTGACTGTAGTATTATGAACTCTAAATGACTTCGAATTGAAAAGTTTTGAATACCAAGTTTGTTAAACTCAAAAAGATCTACAATTGTTGTTTTGGTCAACTTTCCATTTGAGAAAGTTTGGACGGTTCAAATTTGTGATTTTTAAATTTCAACGCCTACAAACTAGTTTTCGGAACCCTAGATTGTCTCAAATTGAAAAGTTTTGAATACCAAGTTTGTTCATCTCATCAATATCTACAATCCTTATATAGGCCATTTTTTCATTTGAGAAAGCTTGAACAAAATGTAGTTCAAATTTCACAAGTGTGTGACATAGTTTTAGAAAGTCTATATGAGATTCAAGAAGTTGTGGCTAGTGTTTGATAAAAATTTCTCAAATGGGAAAATGAGCTATGTAACAATTGTAGATCTTGCTGAGATGATCAAACTTGGTATTCAGAGTTTTTTCATCTGAGGTCATTTAGTGTCTCATTTGAGCAAGTTTGACCAAGTCAAATTTGGTCAAATGAAAAAACAACACTTTGACTCTAGTATTATAAACTCTAAATGACTTCAAATTGAAAAGTTTTGAATACCAAGTTTGTTAAACTCAAACAGATCTACAATTGTTGTTTTGGTCAACTTTCCATTTAAGAAAGTTTGGACGGTTCAAATTTGTGATTTTTAAATTTAGACGCCTACAAACTAGTTTTCGGAACCCTAGATTGTCTCAAATTGAAAATTTTTGAATACCAAGTTTGTTCATCTCATCAATATCTACAATCCTTATATAGGCCATTTTTTCATTTGAGAAAGCTTGAATAAAATGTAGTTCAAAATTCACAAGTGTGTGACATAGTTTTAGAAAGTCTATATGAGATTCAAGAAGTTGTGATTAGTGTTTGATAAAAATTTCTCAAATGGGAAAATGAGCTATGTAACAATTGTAGATCTTGCTGAGATGATCAAACTTGGTATTCAGAGTTTTTTCATCTGAGGTCATTTAGTGTCTCATTTGAGCAAGTTTGACCAAGTCAAATTTGGTCAAATGAAAAAACAACACTTTGACTCTAGTATCATGAACTCTAAATGACTTTGAATTGAAAAGTTTTGAATACCAAGTTTGTTAAACTCAAAAAGATCTACAATTGTTGTTTTGGTCAACTTTCCATTTGAGAAAGTTTGGACGGTTCAAATTTGTGATTTTTAAATTTCGACGCCTACAAACTAGTTTTCGGAACCCTAGATTGTCTCCAATTGAAAAGTTTTGAATACCAAGTTTGTTCATCTCATCAATATCTACAATCCTTATATAGGCCATTTTTTCATTTGAGAAAGCTTGAACAAAATGTAGTTCAAATTTCACAAGTGTGTGACATAGTTTTAGAAAGTCTATATGAGATTCAAGAAGTTGTGACTAGTGTTTGATAAAAATTTCTCAAATGGGAAAATGAGCTATGTAACAATTGTAGATCTTGCTGAGATGATCAAACTTGGTATTCAGAGTTAGTGTGTGACATAGTTTTAGAAAGTCTATATGAGATTCAAGAAGTTGTGACTAGTGTTTGATAAAAATTTCTCAAATGGGAAAATGAGCTATGTAACAATTGTAGATCTTGCTGAGATGATCAAACTTGGTATTCAGAGTTTTTTCATCTGAGGTCATTTAGTGTCTCATTTGCGCAAGTTTGTCCAAGTCAAATTTGGTCAAATAAAAAAACAACACTTTGACTCTAGTATTATGAACTCTAAATGACTTCGAATTGAAAACTTTTGAATACCAAGTTTGTTAAACTCAAAAAGATCTACAATTGTTGTTTTGGTCAACTTTCCATTTGAGAAAGTTTGGACGGTTCAAATTTGTGATTTTTAAATTTCAACGCCTACAAACTAGTTTTCGGAACCCTAGATTGTCTCAAATTGAAAAGTTTTGAATACCAAGTTTGTTCATCTCATCAATATCTACAATCCTTATATAGGCCATTTTTTCATTTGAGAAAGCTTGAACAAAATGTAGTTTAAATTTCACAAGAGTGTGACATAGTTTTAGAAAGTCTATATGAGATTCAAGAAGTTGTGACTAGTGTTTGATAAAAATTTCTCAAATGGGAAAATGAGCTATGTAACAATTGTAGATCTTGCTGAGATGATCAAACTTGGTATTCAGAGTTTTTTCATCTGAGGTCATTTAGTGCCTCATTTGAGCAAGTTTGACCAAGTCAAATTTGGTCAAATAAAAAAACAACACTTTGACTCTAGTATTATGAACTCTAAATGACTTCGAATTGAATAGTTTTGAATACCAAGTTTGTTAAACTCAAAAAGATCTACAATTGTTGTTTTGGTCAACTTTAGATTTGAGAAAGTTTGGACAGTTCAAATTTGTGATTTTTAAATTTCAACGCCTACAAACTAGTTTTCGGAACCCTAGATTGTCTCAAATTGAAAAGTTTTGAATACAAAGTTTGTTCATCTCATCAATATCTACAATCCTTATATAGGCCATTTTTTCATTTGAGAAAGCTTGAACAAAATGTAGTTCAAATTTCACAAGTGTGTGACATAGTATTAGAAAGTCTATATGAGATTCAAGAAGTTGTGACTAGTGTTTGATAAAAATTTCTCAAATGGGAAAATGAGCTATGTAACAATTGTAGATCTTACTGAGATGATCAAACTTGATATTCAGAGTTTTTTCATCTGAGGTCATTTAGTGTCTCATTTGAGCAAGTTTGACCAAGTCAAATTTGGTCAAATGAAAAAACAACACTTTGACTCTAGTATTATGAACTCTAAATGACTTCGAATTGAAAAGTTTTGAATACCAAGTTTGTTAAACTCAAAAAGATCAACAATTGTTGTTTTGGTCAACTTTCCATTTGAGAAAGTTTGTATGGTTCAAATTTGTGATTTTTAAATTTCAACGCCTACAAACTAGTTTTCGGAACCCTAGATTGTCTCAAATTGAAAAGTTTTGAATACCAAGTTTGTTCATCTCATCAATATCTACAATCCTTATATAGGCCATTTTTTCATCTGAGAAAGCTTGAACAAAATAAAGTTCAAATTTCACAAGTGTGTGACATAGTTTTAGAAAGTCTATATGTGATTCAAGAAGTTGTGACTAGTGTTTGATAAAAATTTCTCAAATGGGAAAATGAGCTATGTAACAGTTGTAGATCTTGCTGAGATGATCAAACTTGGTATTCAGAGTTTTTTCCATCTGAGGTCATTTAGTGTCTCATTTGAGCAAGTTTGGCCAAGTCAAATTTAGTGTCTCTAATTGAAAAGTTTTGAATACCAAGTTTGTTTATCTGATCAATATCTACAATCCTTATATAGGCCATTTTTTTATTTGAAAAAGTTGTAGAACAAAAAATACTACATTTTCCTTATTTTTGTAGGTTCAACAAAAATGTCCTGTCAATTTTGGTCAAAAACCGAGAAAAAATTGAAACATTGACGTTACAATAATGTGATAATAAATTTCCTATCGAATAATATTAGTTTTATTAATTTTAAGTTACAAATATATTTTTGCATTAACAAAATACTTAGTATTAGTAACATTTATATTCTATATTCATAAAAGAAATTAAAAACTTTAGGTTATAAAATTTTCCTATTTACAATAAATAATTAGTTAATCAATAGAATTTTTAAAATAAATATTGCAAAGTATTGAAGTTGCTATGGAATTAATTGATTAACCTAGTATTAAACAAAATCAAAATCCCAGGCCTTTCCAATTACGCTGGCGGGTTGCCAAAATTTTCAGGCCTTCAGTCCCGGCCTAGACCAAGAACCGGAACTAAAGGGTGGGCGGCAATTTCGGTGCCCGCCCAAAAATACTTTTAGTCCCGGCTGGTAACACCATCCGGGACTAAAAAGCCTTTAGTCCCGGCTTGTAAGGCGAGCCGGGACTAAAGGGTTGGAGCTTTAGTCCCGGTTAGTCTTACCAGCCGGGACAAAATGTCCTTTAGTCCCGGTTGGTGTTACCAGCCGGGACTAAAGGGTCCCGGCCTATATATATCAAACGGTTTCATCTTCTACTTTTCGATCTACACGTCGATCATCGCCGCCGCCACCGCCATCTTCGATCTCGCCTCCGTCGCCCAGCCCCGCCCGGCCGTACGTCAAGCTCGTCGATCTCTGCCGCGCCGCCGTCGTCTTCTACCCCCGCCCGGCCGCGCCATCCGCCCGGCCCGCATTGCGCGTCGTCTCTCCGCCGCATCCTGTCTCTGCCGCCGCACCCGAGCCCCCTCCGTCACCGACCGCTTCCCGCCCGGCCTCGTCGTCGAGCCCCGCCGTCTCCGCCGTACGTCGTCCTCGCGCGAGGTGCTCAGCTCGGACCCGTGCGTGGCCGGCCAGCACGCCCTGCCCGGCCCGCGCCATCCGCCCCAGCCTGCTAGCTATAGCTAGCAGGATGCTCTCGGCCATATATATGTTAGATTAAAATGTTAGATTTAATTAGTAGTTTAATGTTAGCTGCCCTGGCCAGTATTAAAATGTTAGATAGTTTTTGATATATATGTTAGATTAAAATGTATTAAAATTTAATTAGTAGTTTATTGTAAGTTTTTTAGTTAGTTTTTTATATAGTTTTTGATATATGTTAGATTTAAATGTATTAAAATTTAATTAGTACTTTATTTAGATTGTTTTTTTAGATAGTTTTTTATTATAGTTTTTTATATATGTTAGATTAAAATGTATTAAAATTTAATTAGTACTTTATTTAGATAGTTTTTAGATAGTTTTTTATTATAGTTTTTGATATATGTTAGATTAAAATGTATTATCTATTACTAGTTTATCTAATTTCATGTTAGATTTATTTAATTGGATTTAGTAATTATATATTCTATCTCTCTATATATCTAGGGAGAGATTCTATATGTATACATATGGTACTTAATTATTTCTATATGTATATATACATGTACTTATTTTCATGTGTTGAGAGAGAGAGAAAATTGTATCTAGAGAGACATTCTATGTGTTATCACATGCATATCTAGAGATATAGACATATGCACTTATTTCTATGTGTTGAGAGAGAGAGAAAATATATTGTATCATTCTATGTGTATATATATACATGTACTTATTTCCATGTTTTTGGATCGAAAGTGTTTTTGATTCGATTCCAAAGCCTATACCTTATTATTGTTTATCCTTATGAAATATTATGTGTTATTATATTTAATTGGATTTAGTAATTCTATATGTGTTATCACATGTACTTATGTTATGTACCATAGTAATTCTATCTATGTGTTATCTTGAAGATACAAATGGCTGCTCCGGATGATAACTTGAGTGATGACATAATGGCGGATATTATCAACGCCGGCACCAATGTGGATGTAGATGACACGAGTCAGTACTTTGCTGATTATGAGGATATCCTAAATATGCCGGTGGTTGAAGATCAACAAATTGTCGCGCAAGAAAATACTGGCGATGTATATTCGATTATCTATCATCTCTTATAGATGCATGCGTACGTATATTTGTTGTTAATCGTTGTGTTTCTACTCATGTAGCCGGTCTCTGGATCTACATCAACCACTGACAAAAGTAGGTAAGTCCGAGGGCCAAAAAAGCCATTAGAGGGCCGTTTCATAATATCAGAATTTGACACCGACATCGGCAAACCATTGGGACCACATGCTCAGAAATATGTCAATCAATGTGGGTTCATTGTAAGGGATAGGATCCCAGTTAGTGCTCGTGAATGGAAGCAGAAGATATCCGCTTCTAATGTTAGTTTTGTATCTAATCGTGATAAGAACCTAGCTTGGAGAGATATCACTCAACATTTCACATTACAAGCAGATGATGCTTTGAAGGAGCTAGTGAGGGATTGGACAATGAAGAAGATGGCAACATTGTTCTAGAGTTGGAAGAAGACATTGTATAAAAAGTTTATCTTGAAGAATGCTATGCCGAATTTCAATGCTAAGGCGTTTGTCAAGTTGGAGTCCCATTGGGATGCCTTCGTAGAATACAAGACATCTCAAGACAGTGAGGAACGTGTGATGAGGAATCGGCAGAATGCCCGACAGAAGCAATACCATCATCGCATGGGATCAGGTGGTTATAGGAGTGCTATTCCCAAGTGGCAGAACCTAGAAGCAGAGATTACTGCCAAGGGAATCATACCTGAAACAATAGAGAAGAACTAGCCTCGACGCGCGAAGAATTGGTTCTACGCTCATGGGGGAAGCCTAGACCCAGACACTGGCAAGCTAATTTTCGGCCAAAAAATTGAGAGAGCAACACAGAGACTAGCTCGTGCTAGGGAAGAAGCTGATAGTGGTGTTTTCAAGCCCAACAGAGAGAAGGATGAATTGACATATGCCCTAGAGAATCCCGAACACGGTGGTCGAACAAGAGGCTATGGGGCGGTTCCGTGGCTACACGCATTCCCAGCAGACAAGGATACCTACAGAAGCCGCCAGAGAAAGAAGGATGAGGAGGCAGAACGAATTCGTGCATTGGAGCAATTTGTTGATGAGTCACGACAAGCATTGCTTGAATCACGTGAACGAGAAAAATCTCTTGAGGCAAGAATGCAGGAGGAGATCAAGAGGCAAGTGCAGCTAGCAATGAGTCAAATGCAATCACAATCAACGCCGGGAGTCACCATTAGCCCCGTTGGTCAGATGAAAAGCAGTTGTGCTTCTACGGAGCTACCAGTTATTCAAGACGATACTGGGTTGCGCTTCCCTGTTGATGACATTACCGAGCCTCTAACAAAATGTGAGCTGCACATTCCAGATGGTAATAATGCATCAATCATGTTGGCTGTCGGGGTTGTATCTCCAATAGACCGAACGAAGACACCAAGAATCCATGGGTCAGTTATTCAACCTGGATATGTTAGCGTCTCGGTCGATAGAGTGCTCAAAGGTTACAGCAATGTTCCTCTTGACATTAAAGGCGGTGATGGGGAGAAGACACTAGGAGAAGCAGAGAAGACATTTATTCAATGGCGCAAATGCTTCATCATCATTCCTAGGGCGCCACCGCTTCCCCTACCTCACCCTAGGTATGAATGAAAGTGAATGAAATATTATTTTCCATTAATTTTCTATTGGCTTCAAAAATAATTGACACACAACTTGTTTTTATAGCAGGGTCTCCCCCAGCCTAGCCTAATCATTCATTCCCCATCTCATCACAGCATCGCGGGGGGCGAGACGACTTCATCCCCACGGCGATCGCCAACTCCTACACCGGCCCCATCGCCTCCACAACGATCTCCAACTCCTACACCGGCCCCACCGCCTCCACAACGATCTCCAACGTCTCCATGCCAGTCTCCACCAACACCGGCCTCATCGCCTCCACGCCGATCTCCAACACCGCCCCCACCCCCTCCACAGCGACGCACTACAAAGACGTCTAAGGTCCCGGCGGCAAAGAAGACCCCGAGAAAAAGAGTTATTTCTCAAGAAATACTTCCTGAAAAGACTGATGAGCAAATAGCAGCTGAAGAAGACAAAAAAGTAAAAGGTTTTTTTATATATATCAAAAACAAGAGTCAAGCGAAGCTTAAGGAGAAGCCGTACTTTTACATACCACGAGATGTGCTGAGGCAGAAGGTCGATGCTCACAAGAAAAAGATGATTGAACTTCGTAAGCCTTCGCCACTATCAGACTATGACCGCTCCCTCGTGAAGTCACATGATGCAGATAAGAAAAGGAAAAGAGCATCAGGGAAGGATGTCCCACAGCTCGGATAACAGAAGCAACCAATGCAAAATCTTGTTGTTGCTAATGAATATGGTTCCAACATAGATGTCTATCGACCAGACAACTCTGGAGAAGTGTCGGTTCAAGCCCTTAATGCTTTTTTTAAAGATACTGGTTTAACCTTGGATCAATTGACGGGCAAAGCTCCAATCCAGAACCTGGAAGTTGATACCTGGAAGACTTATAAATATGGCAAAAGTCTGTACAACCCTGCGGCTCTGAATGAATTGGGTACGCAAATGTACTTGCTCAACAAGTGGTACATGCAGGCGTGTGGCAGGGGTGAGCAGTGGATCTTTGTCAGATTTAGAGACCATCATTACTTCCGTGGCGATGACATCTTACATATTAGTTTTGAAGAATTGCATCAACTATTCCACTTGGACGCTCTGGACAAATCAATCATTAGCTCCTTTTGTTTGTAAGTGATTCTTACTTTTATTTAATAAACTCACTTCCATGCATACGTGTATATAATTATCCTCACATGTAATTTATATTTATATACAGATTCCAGATGTCAGAGCTCCAAAGAATACAAGACACCAGTGTTGGCTTCATTGATCCTTATATCGTATTCAAAACTGATATTATTGTTAAGGACCACTGGGTATCTGAAGCACAAACGAATATCATGAAGTTCTTCGTGAAGCAGCACGACAAGACAACAATACTTTTCCTGTACAACTTTGAGTAAGTGTTAATAATAATGTAGTCTACACATTTTATGTAATATCAATACAACTTATATGCATGTACGTGTGTGTATAAACCAATGCCGGTTTCACTGGATACTCATTGTCATTGAGTTAAACTCAAGTCAGTTAGTAATCTTGGACTCATTGAGAAAAGAGCGAGCACAATACCAAGATATGATAGACATTATCCAGGGGTAATTTCGATCTCTCGTGCACAACTATTATTGAATAGACTTTGCCATAATTTATTAACGATCGTACATTATTGGTCGCACAGGGTTTGGAAAGAGTTTATTCGGCAACACCGCAAGGATTGCAAGGCACTACTTAATGTAGTTGAAATACCAGTAAGTAGTACTATATATACTTCCCCATATGTTTAATTACTATATCGTACTTCAATTTACGTGTGAGATGATGAGAATAATCTTCTTCTCGTACAGTGGTGTTTGCGGCAGGAACCAGGTAATAACTTGTGTGGATACTACGTTTGTGAATTTATCACTGCATACATAAGAAGAACTCCTGAAGATGTCCTCAGAGTATGTATATATCATTTTTTTATTTATTTTTAAATGAATATATATATATATGTATTAATACTTTTCCTTTTATTTCAAATGCAAGACTGAATGGTTGAAACGAAGGGTCATGCAAAAAGACCATCTGAAAGCAGTTCAAGAGTCAATAGCAGGATATCTTCTAGAAAAAGTGCTAAATCCCAACGGCGAGTTCTACTTTGATCTAAGGAACTAATGATGTAAATTAAATGTTTATTGATATCATTATTTTCGAGAACAAGATTATGAAAGTGTTGTATATATACATATATATCTATAATATATATAGTTTCATACTTTATTCGAATATAATAATGCTCGAGATGAGAATTACATGTAATTATATGCGTGCGTGTATTTATATTAACAGCGTAGAATACGTACATAAAAACATATTATATATTAAACAAATATGTGTAACTGAACTGAAAAACAAATTAAACAAAAAAAAGAAAAAGAAAAGGAACCTTTAGTCCCGGTTGGGGTTACCAACCGGGACTAAAGGGTGCGCCAGGTTTGCTCGGCTGGAGGGCCTTTAGTCCCGGTTGGTAACACCAACCGGGACTAAAGGTCCCTCTTTAGTCCCGGCTCGATGACCCGGGACTGAAGGTTCCACCTTTAGTCCCAGGATCGTAGTCCCAGCGCGGTAACCGGGACTAAAGGCCGTTGCCGCCCGGGACAACAAGTCCATTCTGTAGTAGTGACCTTCCATCTCTATACTGCTTAATCTCATTAATAACATGTGGTTGCCCATCCATATTTGCCCGAGCTTGATCTATGGAAACGGAAACACGGTCGTGGCCCTTAAAGACATACTTGTATAGATACTTGGCACACTTTATGCTACTGCAAACCTCTACATTAATATGACAATTATACCTCATTAGAAGGATTGGATTGTACGGCACAACCCATCTGTTGTCCAACCATTCCCTTCTTATTTTCACTTTTTGTCCATCATCTCTCCTTCTATAAATTGGATATGAGTTTTTTTCCTTACTGGGTGGTTTCACAAAAGTCACGGGGATAATGAAAGCGACAATTACCATCTATCATACATGGGCACTTACGGTTGAGGACACCACATGGGCCATGCATCATATGTTTGCACACAAGTCTATGCAATTCTAGATATTTCTTCTGATCAGGAAGCTCTACTGATATGTACTTGTCATAATCATCGGGAGTACGCACCTTGCTCTCGTCTTGCATAACCAAAAGGAAGTGTTCATGTGGTAATCCCCTTTTTTGAAACTCTTTGACATGTGCCCATGCAGCGACCCTGCCCAAATGATGCCTTTTAAGAAGGAAATCTTCGAGGTCTCGTAGCTTTGCTCTATAAACCCTTGCCACTATATCTAGAAGATCTTGCGGCATTTGACCTGGCAATAACTATTCTACTATCTTATTCCAATATGGGTTGGATGTCATTGTCACAAAAAATCTGGCTTTCCATATCGAGTAATCAAAGCCATGGCATCCATATATCTTAAGTGCACATCACTATCACTTCCTAGAAAATCTTTTGATAGTATAATTCTACAACCAATTTGTGACGCACGGGTTTCTCCAGCAGCGAGAGGTTCTAGAAGGCCCTGGTGAATATGTGTTAAAAGATTATTAGTATTTCCTTGGGTTTGAAAATAGAAAATCAACTTTTAAACTCAAATACATCTAACCTGGTATAGATCAGCACAAATTAGATCTTGATACGCCGGTTTTGAGTACTAGTCTAACCGCATTGACTCCACCTTCACATACATATCAACGGCCCATTGCTGGAAAAGCCTCCCACCATGAAACATGACATTAAATTCTCCCTCACGAATTTGTAGCTTGAAACATAGACATTCCCTAGCGCTGACATATCGCCTGGACTCCGTAGTTTCTGTTCATAAGAACAAATAGATTAAATTCCATTCTATTTTGAGCTTTTTGAATTACTAAAAAATATTATACCCTGTCCATCAGTTACATCTTCATTGTCATTTATATTCTTGTCCTTTGGAAGAGTTCCTACTAAAAGTAACATTATCAAGTTGAGAAAAATTAAATATGCTTTAAATACAAAATAATTTGCAAAGAAAAAACCTTGTTCTTTATGTACATTCGTCTCTGAGATATCATTGAGGTCAACGAGCGTTGGGCCTGTAGAAAAGTAAGAAATTTTGTGAGTGGTTGTTAACGAGATTTTGAGGATAAAAATTGTGTATGCAAATAACAGATAAAGTCACTTTTAGTACACGTTTAGTATATTTCCTCTTTGGTTTTGATGGAGGTGAGTCTTGATATAAAATCTTCTTATCCTCATAACCAGTTTCACCATTAGGGTTGAACATAGGGTATGCAAATGGATCATAGCATCCATAGTACGGCCTTATATAATGAGGTTGATTTTCTTTATTGTAAATGACTATGCTTCACCTAAACCTTTGTTGTGGGTCATTTCCATCAAACCATATAGCAGCAACTTGTTCCATTGCAGGTGCATTATATCTTCTCTGGTCAACAGAAATACTTGTATTTAGCGCAATACTGTAGCTATCCAAGTTGGAAAGAGTGCCAAGACTCTTAAATACTTGAACATATGGATTGTTTCGCATGATGTTCAATACAGAGCGGATCACATGAGTGTCAAGGTGTGGAGACCTTTTGATCCTATGACGCATAGTCTCATCTATGTCATAAAAGTACAATTGCATATGGCGTGGTCCCCGTTTATCAGGTACAAGTTTATCCAACTTGTGATATATTTGGCCATGAGCTTTAAATGTATAAATGCCAGTACCTTTCGCTGTTGCCAAACTACGGTCAATGGAAACCCCCATAATGGTGAAAGAAAAGTGTGAATTGAAGTAACGAATGTTCCTTCTAAAATACTTTGCATCCCTATCAGTTTGACTTGTGAACAATCGATGGAGCTCATTTGGCACCTTTGGTATAAATATACTAACACGTCCGTTCCGACAACAAAATGCAGGACCTTCACCTTCAAATCTCTTTGCGCGATAATAAAAACAATTCTACACTTTTTTCCAATACATGATGGGTCTTTGGAAGATCCACATACACAAACTCATAAGGATCATGACCATTCATTTTTGTCGTGGGTTCTATAGAATACTCGTATTGAAAATCTGCATGATGAAGCATTATTCATTTGTCATGGAAATTCATCTACGATGAAGTATTACTTGTCTATCATGGATTGCAAAAGAGATTACCTCTATCGTGAAACACTCTAGCTTCATCATCCTCATAAGTGTTTGATAGATCTTCTTCAGGGTTATGTAGATCTAAATCATTTTCTGTTGCAAAAAGTTATTTACAATAAAAAAATATTGATAATGAAAAATTAACGTGTTTTTTACCTTCTATTCCATGCATTGGATCTTCTGGTTCCCAAATACCAGAATCATAGTCTTAAACAGCATTGCCAACTTGCGCCGTTAAATTTTATATCTATAATGTTAAGTGAACCAACACAATAGATAGCTTATGAATTTGGTGGAAATAAACATACCACTTGATGCTAATTTTTTAGAACGGCTAAAGTTTGCACGATAGTTACGCTGATATTTTCGATTTCTAGCCCGTCTTTCTGCCTCTTTATCATTAAAGAGCACACCGGTATGTTTTGTTTGACGTTGCCTCTTATATTTTACTGGATTGATATTTTACCTTGTTGCTTTGCTGCGTGCACTGGTGCAGCAAGGCTTTTTGCTCCCAGTTGGGAAACCCCTTTAGTCCCGGTTTCCCAACCGGGAGCACCAATCCGGGACTAAAGGTAGCCTCCTTTAGTCCCGGCTTTGGAAACACCAACCAGAAGTAAAGGGGGCCTCCAGGCCTGGCCAGGGACCGCCACGGGGCAGGACATTAAGTCCCGGTTGGTGTTACCAACCAGGACTAAATGTCCCTCTTTTTTTTTCCTTTTTCTGGTTTCTATTTCTAGTTTCTTTTTTCATTTAATGATTAGTTTTGATATTAAAATATATTTTCGAATACACTGCTAATAGTAATATATATGTGTACTTCGCACGCGTAAGTTTTTGTTTGAACTTTGTACATAAATAACAAACGAATATACGCATACATGCATATATATGATGATCACATATATACACACGTTATTTTATGTACATATAATATGTGCATACATATATATATATATATATATATATATATATATATATATATATATATATATATATATATATATATATATATATATATATATATACACACACGTACTGTTCTATAGCTGGCCGCAGAATAAGTTATTCTGTGGCCACTTTGAGTTACGATAATTACTATACTAATTTACGAGATTATGATAACTCCCTCATAAGTGATTTACTATAATATTATGGTAAGTATCATCTTGAATTATAGTAACCCATGTATCGTAAATGTGTATTGTCATTATCGTAAATTAGTACAAACATTATCGTAAATCAAGGTGGCCATAGAATAAGTTATTCTGTGGCCAGCTGCAGAATAGCCTTACCCTATATATATATATATATATATATATATATATATATATATATATATATATATATATATATATATATATATATATATATATATATATATATATATTACAAAGGTTTGATATATAAATTGTTTATATCCTTAGCAATTCACTCCTCCAGATTTGGCATCCACGTTTCGTTTGGGTCATTGTAGAACTCGCCGTTGGGGTTGATGACCTGGTCATTTAGAAATCATGCTATAGTCTCTCGAATTGCTTTAAGTTGGTCAAGTCGTATGACTCTTTCCCTCAACCATTCAGTCTTCAATAAAAGTTAAAGGAAAAAGTATTAATATATATATATATATATATATATATGTATGTATGTGTATTGCTCATGTAATTACTTATACAAATGAGAGCAATAAAGAAATTATAAATATACGATCGAAATAATATAAAGGAAAAAGTATTTATATACGTACTTTGAGTTGCTCTTCAGGAGTTCTCTTTGAGTACGCCATGATGAACTCGTAAACATAGTATCCGCAGTAGTTGTTACACTG
Source organism: Miscanthus floridulus (assembly GCF_019320115.1). Taxonomy (NCBI): domain Eukaryota; kingdom Viridiplantae; phylum Streptophyta; class Magnoliopsida; order Poales; family Poaceae; genus Miscanthus; species Miscanthus floridulus. The sequence continues at coordinate 140,888,213 of NC_089589.1, read as the reverse complement.
CTCCTGCCTTAGAACCCACTTTTACGACAAAAAAATCAATTAGGGTGAATTGAAATCATCATATGGTGTTAATTGAATATAAATGTGTAGTTATAGTACTTACTTTGTGTGCGATTACACCCAGTGGCGCTTTGCAATGTTTCATTTTTTGTTCCTCAATGAACCTTTTCCAAACCCTGCTCCCAATAAAATAAAAAAATAATTTAACCTTTAATAATTGTTGAGAGATCGGCGCCATTATATATATATGTTGTTATAGAGAAACTAAATTAATTACCCTTGTATAATATCTATCATGTCTTGATACTCTGTTTGCGGTTTTCTCAACGAGTCTAAGATTTTCAATCTACTATTGGCCATATCGATGACCATCAATATCCAGTGATCGCTGCATAAACATATATATATATATATATATATATATATATATATATATATATATATATATGTGTGTGTGAGAGAGGTAACTAGCTAGTAAGGAAATATTGATGTTCCATATATATGATCGACATTAATTACTTATAATAACACTCACTTGAAGTTATAGGGGAAGAGTATCTCCTTCTTGTCGCGTTGGTTCACTAAGAAATTCATGAGATTTCTCTCAGGTTGAGGCTTATAATCCTTCGGGGGGTTAGGGTGTTTGTATACGACATACGGATCAACGAACCCAACATCATTATCCTTTCTCTTTCTAAGTTCTGTCATCTCATATCTGCATACATAAAAATTGTGAATATATAATAAAGAAATTGAGAATATAGTAGAAAATAATCACACTTACAGACAATAGCAGCTAATGAGACTTTTGTCGAGAGAGTCCAGGTGGCATAGTTGGTGTAATTCTAGAAGCTCAACATAGATAATGTCATTGCCACGGAAGTAATGGTGGTTTCTAATTCTGACAGAAAGATAGATTTGTCCCACATCAGACGCCGACATGTACCACCCGTTTAGCAGGTACATTTGCGTACCCAGTTCACCTAATTTCTCTGGGTTGTATAGACTCTGGACTGGTACAAATTTCTTGTAAGGATCCACTTCCGGAGTAGATGGTCCTTCAGCAAGCACTTCGGCAAGGTTCAAACCAGTGTCCTCATAAAACCGAAGAAACGACTCATAGCCGCCTACCTCCTCCACTAAGTTTAAGTTTGAACCATATTCGTTAGGAATGACAAGGGGGGGGGGATTGATTGTTGCGATTGTTGTCCGAGTTGTGCAACACCTTTCCCTACTCTCTTCTTTTTTTGCGCCGACTCATATGACTTGGTGAGAGAGCAGTCATAGTCCGATATCGGTTGTTTCACGGTGCTCTTAAGAGAATCCCGTTTTTTTGTTCCAACTTCTTTCTTAGCTGATCTGGAGGTAGGAAGAAGTATGATGGCTCCGGGTTCTCCCTCGCTCGTCGTGCCTGTTTTGCACCTTCAAAGAAATCAGTCACTTCTTTTTGTACTGCATCCTTTAATTCCTGTTCACTTTTCTCATAAGATAGTTTTTGGGGAATAACTGGATGAGTATTTGCTTTCTGCTTCTTTGCCGGCGGGCAGGGCAATGGCTTCGTTTGCGGGGCGGACCTCTTAGGGGCTAGCTTCCTTGGAGGCGGGGGAGGCGTTGGAGACCGCCTTGGAGGCAGTGCAGACTTTGGAGGCAGCGGAGGCGTTGGAGACCTAGGCGGAGGAGTTGTGGACTTCCTTGGAGGCGGCAGAGGAGTTGGAGATGGTGGGGATGCAGTAGTGCCTTCGAAGGCGTCTTCATTGCCCTGAGCACTATGATGGTCGGGAGAAGCAACAACTGGACTTTGGTTGGCGGAGGCCCTGCTTTGTGAGTACAAAAAATAATGAGATATAAGTAAATGCTTATTATTAGTCATGCCCATAGAAAATTATCAAAAAATTGTTTTGTTAACTTTTGTCCGCACCTAATGTCTGCTGGCGGTGGAGCAGACGCCCCAGGGATAATGATGTAGCGCTTACGCCATAGTATATATGCCTTCTCTGCTTCTCCTAGAGTCTTCTCTCCATCACCTCCAGGAATGTCAAGAGCTAGATCCTCATAACCTTTGCTCACTTTATCCACTGTGACCCTAGCATATCTAGGTTGTATTGGTGCCCCATGGATTCTTGGTGTCTTGGTAGGGTCTGGAGGAGTAAAAACACCGACAGCGACCTTGATTGTGTCATTCCCCCTTGGAACATGTAGCTCAATTGATGTCATTGGAGTAGTGACATCATCCACGGGGAAGCGCAGCGCTGCGTCATCTTGCTTTGGTAGCTCAGTGGAAGCGCAGCTGCTTTTCAACCGACTAGGGGGGCTAATATTAACATTCATTCCTGGCTCTGATGCCTGCCTCTGGGCACTCATTGCTATCTGCACTTGCTTTCTAATTTCTTCCTGCATTCTTGCTTCCATTGCTTTTTCTCGCTCCTTTACTTCAAGCACCATTTCCTCCAACATTGTCACCCGCGCTGCTTGCTCCTCCTTGCTTCTCTGGCGGCTTCGGTAGGTTTCCCTATCATTAGGGAAACCATGAACCTATGGAGTGTTGCGTCCTAAGCCTTTGGTTCAGCCAGTGTGTTCAGCAGTCCCGATGGCATACGTCAGCTCATCCTTCTCTTTATTGGGCTTGAACACACCAATCTCTTTAGCTTCTATAGCAAAAGCCAATCGGCGTGCTGCTGTTTCGAGTTTTTGCCCATACACTGCCAGACCGGTCTATGGGCCGAGCCTTCCCCCATGACTGAAAAACCAATTCTTCGAGCGTGGGGGCCACTTGGCTGATTCTGGTTCGATCCCCTTGGTAATAATGTCCGCTTCCATTTTTGCCACTTCGGAATGGCAGTATCGTAGCCACCTGATCCCATGTCATGGTGGTATACCTTTTTTCGGGCATTCTCTTGGTTCCTTCTCACCCGTGCCTCACCCTCTGCTGATGTCTTGTACTCTACGAAATCATTCCAATAGGGCTCTGTTTTGAGATCGGACCTGTAGCAGTATTGAAATTCGGCGTTTCGTTCTTCTTGATGTATGTGTTGTATAGGTGGTTCTTCCAAGTCTAGAATTGTGTGGCCATCTTCTTCATAGCCCACGATTGAACTAGCTCCTTCAATGCATCATCGTTGATATCATCATAATCATCCACTTGCAACGTGAAATGGGCAAGGATATCATTCTAGAGCAAATTCTTGTCAACATCAGAGACAAAACTAACATCAGGCTTGTTGATCTTTTTCTTCCATTCACGGATACTGATTGGAATTCTGTCCCTTACAAGGTACCCACAGTGTTCCACAAATTTCCTTTTATGTGGACCAAGTGGTTCGCCTGTCTCGATGTTGAATTCCGATATTATGTACCGGCCCTCCAGTGGTTTCTTCGGTCCTCGAACATTTTTGCTCTTCGCCGTTGTGGTCGCCGATCCAGAGGGCTACATATAAAAAATAATAAATAAATATCTTTTGTACACAGAAATATATACAATATTCACATATAATATATATTTAGTATATATACCTCGCCTGTATTTTCTTGCAAAACATTTTCTTGCTCATTTTCAAGAGCTTGGTATTGACTTCCGTCATCAACATCCTGCTCACCAGCATTAGCAATAATATTCATCATTTCTTCCTCCATGTTGTCTCCCGGGGCAGCCATATCTAACAAATTTAACAAAATTTAAGTCACATATATAAACAAGTTATATATATACAATAAGTCATATACAAATTTATCTAAGTCACATATATATAAACAAGTCATATATGTAAACAAGTCATATATGTACAATAAGTCATAAACAAAATAAATCTAAGTCACATATATAAACAAGTCATATATATAAACAATTCATATATGTAAACAAGTCATATATGTACAATAAGTCATATACAAAATAAATCTAAGTCACATATATAAACAAGTCATATAAACAAGTCATATATATAAACAATTCATATATGTAAACAATCATATATGTCAACAAGTCATATATGTAAACAAGTCATATATGTAAACAAGTCATATAAACAAGTCATATATATAAACAAGTCATATATGTAAACAAGTCATATAAACGACGAATTCGCCCTAGCGAGAACGACGAATTCGCCCTAGTGAGAACGACAATTCGCTCTAGCGAGAACGACAGGGCGAATTCATCGTTGTCGCTAGGGCGAATTCGTCGTTCTCGCTAGGGCGAATTCATCGTTCTCGCTAGGGCGAATTCATCGTTCTCGCTAGGGCGAATCGTCGTTCTTGCTAGGGCGAATCGTCGTTCTCACTAGGGCGAATCGTCGTTCTCGCTAGGGTATACAACAACGGGGCGGTGTTGCTCCGCATATACAACAACGGGGTGGTGTTGCTCCGCATATACAACAACGGGGCGACGTTGCTCCGCATACAACACAACGAGGCGGCGTTGCTCCGCATACAACACAATGAGGCGGCGTTGCTCCGCATACAACACAACGAGGCGGTGTTGCTCCGCATACAACACAATGAAGCGGCGTTGCTCCGCATACAACACAATGATGGCGTTGCTCCGCATACAACACAACGAGGCATTCCTCTGCATATATCACATACAAACACATATCGACGTACGTAGGGGTCGGCGGTGATGATTGACGTACGTAGGGGTCGGCGGTGATGGGCGTCCGGAGGCGGTGATGACGAGGGCGGTGTTGGTGGCTGGGCCGGGTGGCGTCGGTGGCGGCGCGAGCGTTGTGGCCGGCCGGGCCGGGGTGGAGTCGTCAGGGACGCACGCGTGGCGTCAGTGGCGGCGTGGCATCGAGCGCCAGGGGCGGCGTGGCGTTAGGGGTGGCGTGGAATCGGGTGTCAGGGGCGGTGTGGCCTTGGGCCGGGCCGTAGTGTGGCGTCGGGGCCGAGCGTCGAGGCGGTGGGGCGTCGGGGCGCCGGGCCGAGGTGGTCGGGGGGCGGCGCGTCGGCGAGCGCGCTTAGTCGGGGCGTGCGACATCGGGGCGGTGGGGCGCCGGTGTGCGTGCGGGCGCTCGCAAGGTGCGACGTCGGCGGCGGATCGGACGCGTGGCGGCGGGTCTGTTAGGGCTTGGCTCGGCAGTGGGAAGGAGGAAGAAGAGGGGCCAGGGCGGGCACAGAGGCTATATAAGGGAGAGGACCTTTAGTCCCGGGCACCACCACCAGCCGGGACTAAAGGCCCTTTAGTCCCGGGCCCTGTTAACGCCCGGGACTAAAGGTCGCACCTTTAGTCCCGGCTGGTGGTGGCGCCCGGGACTAAAGGTTTTTGGCGGGCAGCCAAACTGCAGTTTCGCTGCCCGCCAATTCATTAGGATTTTAATATATTTCTTTTTACACAAATGATAAAAGGATAGTTAATTGCACAGAAAATTAAATAAAAGACATAAAAATATTTTTTAAAAATATAGATTCTATTTTGCTTTATTGCACACAGGAAAATTATGTGACCTAAAGTTTTATTTTTTTAACAAGTTTTAAAACACAATATAGTGTTTAAATTACTATTTCGATAATGCAAAAATATAGTGTTTAATTAAATTCAGAAAAACTCTTGTGTTTCGACGGGAAATTTGTTTTCACATCATTTGAACGTGACATAATCCCACCATCAAACATAAATTTGTTTTCACATCATTTCAACGTGACATAATCCCAACATCAAACATAAATTTTTTTTCACATCATTTCAACGTGACATAATTCAACATCAAACATAAATTCACAATTATTACATAATATCTCTAATACACACTATTGAACATCAATATATATATCAAGCGGGCACAGTAGTGAACTTCTTCTTGACGTATGTCCCTTGGTTATGATCGCGCTGTAACCATGGAGTGTCCTCATCATTTAGCTGGATGCTAGGGTCTTTGTTCACTATGAAGGGTGAAATTCGATCATCCTTTTCATAATCTTCTGACATGTCTGACTTGTCTTTGATTCCGACGATGTTTCTTTTTCCTGAAAGAACTATGTGGCTCATCATTGATTGGGTGGTTGTCGTTTTTCCCTCTCTTCGGTTTTAGAGACATGTCCTTGACATAGAACACCTGAGTCACATCCTTCGCAAGGACAAACGGTTCGCCTTTGTACCCAATATTGTTAAGGTCCACTGTTGTCATTCCATACTGGTTGTCGACTGCTACGCCGCCTCCAGTCGTCTTTACCCACTGGCACTTGAACAAAGGTACCTTAAAATGAGATGCATAGTCTAGTTCTCATATCTCCTCTATGCGGCCATAGTATGTTTGCTTGTACCCACTAGGGTCGGTGGCATCTATGCAGACACCACTATTCTGGTTGGTGCTCCTTTTATCTTGTGCTACTATGTAAAATGTATTCCCATTTATCTCGTACCCTTTGTATGTTAGGATATGCCACGATGGCTGCCTAGCCAACAAATACAGCTCCTCATCAATACTCTCATCACCCTAACATTCTTTTCGCAACCAGTCGCTGAAAGTTTCCATGTGCTGACGCGTAATCCATGCTTTAGACTTCCCTAAGAACTCAGATCGGAGGAGGTTCTTGTGTGTCTCGATATACGGATCTACCAAGGAGGAGTTCTGTAGAACTGTGTAGTGTGCTTTATTGAAATAATCATCACCCTTACCAATATATGTTTTCTTCCCTAGTGTCCCCTTTCCACTTAGTCTCCCCTCGTGTCGCGATTCAGGAACACCAATCGGGTTAATATCGGGAATGAAGTCAACACAGAACTCAATGACCTCCTCTGTTCCATAGCCCTTGGCGATGCTTCCTTCTAGGCGAGCACGGTTGTGAACATATTTCTTCAGGATTCCCATAAACCTCTCAAAGGGGAACATGTTGTGTAGGAACACAGGACCGAGAATAGTAATCTCCTTGACCAGATGAACTAGGAGGTGTGTCATGATATCAAAGAAGGAAGGAGGGAACACCAACTCAAAGCTGACAAGACATTGAACCACATCATTCTGTAGTTTCGCTAGATCCGTTGGATCGATTGCCTTCTGAGAAATTGCATTGAGGAATGCACATAGCTTCACGGTGGCTAGACGTACATTTGGCGGTAGAATTCCTCTTAATGCAACTGGAAGCAATTGAGTCATGAGCACGTGGCAGTCATGGGTCTTTAAGTGTCCAAATTTCTTCTCTGGCACATTTATTATACCCTTTATATTCGAGGAGAATCCAGACGGTACCTTAATGCTATCTAGGCATTCAAACAAGCTATCCTTCTCTTCTTTGCTAAGAGTGTAGCTGGCAGGACTTAAGTACTGGCGTCCATCATCTGTCTTCTCTGGATGCAGGTTGTCTCATTCTTTCAAACACCGCAGGTCCTGTCGTGCTTCAATTGTGTCCTTAGGCTTCCCATACACGCCCATGAAGCCTAGCAGGTTCACACAAAGATTCTTCGTCAGGTGCATCACGTCGATCGCGCTGCGGACCTCTAGGACTTGCCAATAGGGTAGCTCCCAAAATATGGACTTCTTCTTCCACATGGGTGCATGACTGTTGGCGTCCTTCGAAACAGGTTGGCTGCCAGGTCCCTTTCCAAATATTACTTTCACATCATTGACCATATCGAGGACGTCCACACCAGTTCGGTTGTGAGGCTTGGTCTGGTGGTCTGCCTTACCTTTAAAATGCTTGCCTTTCTTTCTTATGAGGTGATTTGTAGGAAGAAATGTCGATGCCCAAGGTACACGACCTTGCGACACTTTTTCAAGAATATATCTTTCATGTCACCGAAACAGTGCGTGCATGCATTATATCCCTTGTTTGATTGTCCTAAAAGATTACTTAGAGCTGGCCAGTCATTGATTGTTACGAACAACAATGCTCGCAAGTCAAAGTGCTCCTGCTTGTGCTCATCCCACACGCGTACACCTGGCTTGGTCCACAAAAGTAGAAGTTCATCAACTAGTGGCCTCAAGTACACATCGATGTCGTTGCCAGGTTGCTTTGGGCCTTGGATGAGCACCGGCATCATAATAAACTTACGCTTCATGCATAACCAGGGAGGAAGGTTGTAGATACATAGAGTAACAGGCCAAGTGCTGTGACTACTGCTCTGCTCCCCGAAAGGATTCATACCATCCGTACTTAAAGCAAACCTTAAGTTTCTTGCGTCACTTGCAAACTCGGGGAATTCTCTATCGATTGCTCTCCACTGGGACCCATCAGCAGAGTGTCTCAACATATTGTCTACCTTACGGTCTTCTTTGTGCCATCGCAACAACTTTGCAAGGTCTCTGTTTCTAAAAAGACGTTTCAAGCGTGGTATTATAGGAGCATACCACATAACCTTGGCAGGGATTTTCTTTTTGGGACGTTCGCCCTCAACATCACCAGGGTCATCTCGCCTGATCTTATACCACGACGCGTGACATACAGGGCATGCATCCAACTTCTCGTACTTCGTGTCACGATAGAGGATGCAGTCATTAGGACATGCATGTATCTTCTGGATTTCTAATCCTAAAGGGTAGACTACCTGTTTTGCTTCGTACGTAGTGCTGGGCAATTCGTTATCCTTCGGAAGCATCTTCTTTTGGATTTTTAGTAACTCCGCGAATCCCTTGTCAGATACACCATTCTTTGCCTTCCATTGCAGCAATTTCAATGTGGTACCTAACTTTTTCTGCCCCGCATCACAAGTTGGGTATAGCAATTTCTTGTGATCCTCTAGCATGCGGTCGAACTTGATCTTCTCCTTTTCACTTTCGCATTCTCTTTGTGCGTCACGAATGGCCTGACCAAGATCGTCAGTGGGCTCCTCCTCTGCCCCTACCTCTTTTTCAGCGGGCTTCTCCTTTGCCCCCACCTCTTCTTCAGCGGGCTTCTCCTTTGCCCCCACCTCTTCTTCAGCTTCCCCCATTGCAGTATCATTGAAGGCACCATATTCAGCAAAAATGTCATCATCGCCCCATTGTTCTTCTTCACCTTCTTCCATTACAACTCCGGTTTCTCCGTGCTTCATCCAACAAATATAGTTTGGCATAAAACCCGACTTGAACAAGTGTGAATGAAGAGTCTTTGAGTTAGCATATTCCATCGTATTCTTACATACGACACATGGGCAGCACATGAAACCATCGCGTTTGTTTGCCTCGGCCGCACGTAACAAAGAATGCACGCCGTCCATGAACTCTTGGGAGCGACGATCAGCATTGTACATCCAATGCCGACTCATCTGTATTACATGACATAAATACCGTATTAAAACCTAGAACATAATTAGTTAATTATACAACATGCATACCACCACAAAAGCTATAAATTTAAGAAAGCCTCGCTACAATGTTGACAATCCCAACTACCAGTAAAAACACTAAAGCTAAAATGCACTTCAGCAGCACAAGGATTTCGCGACCAATCCCAACTAAAACAGACAGATCCCCCGTTTGTTCAACATCTTTGGGCTTCTTCGGCTAGATCACTGCCTCATTAGCCGCCATATCTGCCTGTTGTGCAAGATATTTTTGCACGAGTTCAACATACTCTTCCTCCCGGTAGAAGCCTGAACATCCAATGCCATCCCACTGAAATTAAAACAGAAAATTAGAACTTTAATCGCAACCATCATGAAAATAGGTATAAACTAACCATAGTCATTAAATACGATAAAATAACTCACATTGCGATCCGGACACTTGTAGAAAATGCGACCCTTGTTGGGACCCTCCTTCTTCACTTGGTACTCCATCACAATCTTTGTCTCATCACAACACTTACCGCATGCAATGAGTGGGAGGCCCGGCCTAAGTTGCTTTGGAAACCCATGAGAGGCCAATGAGTGGGAGGCCCGGCCTAAGTCGCTTTGGAAACCCATGAGAGGCCGAGGACCCGAAAGCAGTTGCCAGCTACTCTCTATACTCATTTTTTAATACACTATAAATTTCTCATTTTATAAACAAATAAAATTAAAAAAACTATAAAATTCTCTATATCTCTAAACAATGAAGTGTGTTATGCATGCTACAAATGAATGGTGAATACTAGTTCTTAATAGCTATTTTAACCTTCCTTCATGTAAATATGCAAGCTTGAAGTGATTTTGAGCTCAAATTGCTTACAAATGAAAAAAACCACAATAAAGAACCATATATATATAGTGAACAAAATGAGATAAGACAATGGTGAAACATGAGAGTATGAAGTTGGTAACCTTTAGAACCGAAGAATCGACGGAGGAATCGAAGAAATCGACGGAGGAATCGAAGAATGGATGGAGAAAGAGCAAGAACACTGCTTAAATTTGAACTGAAGCTCTCGGGCGGGCTCGGGGAGGAAGAAGATGGCCAGCATGATTTATAGGGGGGGACCTTTAGTCCTAGTTGGTGGATCCAATCGGGACTAAAGGTCACTTTCCAGTCCCGGGCCACGCCACTAGCCGGGACCAGAGCTTTACTCCCGGTTGGAGCCACCAACCGGGAGTAAAGGTCGACCTTTAGTCCCGGTTGGTGGCTCCAACCGGGACTAAAGGTCCCCTGCCACAACGGCCTGGCGCAGGAGCCCTTGGGCAGGGACCTTTAGTCCCGGTTGGAGCCACCAATCGGGACTAAAGGTCTCTCTAGTCCCGGGCGCAATATTTCCCAGGACTAGAGCCTAGTTTGGCCCTTGGATCAAAGGTCTGTTCTCTACTAGTGGTGTGGATCAGGTTGTTCTTTTTGGTTACCATCAGCTTTTGCCCGTAACCTTGCACGGTACTTGCGTTGATATTCTCGATTTCTAGCCCGTCTTTCATCATCTTTTTCACAAGTCATTACATCAGTAGAATCTAGATTCTCTAGATTATTCATTGGAGTTTTTTCGGTGGCCTCACCTGTAAATATGTAAAGATCAAAGATTAAAATTTAAAACAAGTATGTTCAGCATCTATAACATCTCTACCCCTATAATACACCACTTCAAATTATCCTAGATCCACCCAACAATTACCCACTCTATAGTCATGACCTTAACTACATCCACACCAGTATATGCACCCAGAAATACACCACCTTAAAAACATAAGAACCAGATTAACTCTCCTCCATTCTCTCTCTTTACTCAACCATATCCGACGGTCATCCTTCAATGGATCTCCAGAACCAGCAACCCCCCGCGCCCCAGCTGCCAACGCCTGCGTTCCCCGACCACGGTTCGATCCCGCCTTAGGTTTTCTTTTCCCGCAGCCACCACGCTTTTTTCCAAAAAAACTCAATGCAAGGCTGGGTCAAGAGACGGCGGCAGCGCCTCCACGCCATTGGAGGAGAAGTAGCGAGCGAGGCGATGGTGCCACGGCCAGGAGGTCGGGGCGGCCTGGATCTGCCACCGCGCTGCCTGGATGGAGGCTGAGCGCACGAGGCCGCGATCTCTCCCACACACGCGCGTGATAGGGCAGGCGACTGGGCGTCGGCCACCAGGCCACACCAGGCACCAGCTACCAGGCGAGGCCACCGGCCACCAGGACATGAGGTGGTCGGATCTGCAGGGCGCCCTGGATCGCCGGTGGAGCCGGAGGAGATGAACGGCCTCGGGGGCTTGTTGCGAGGTGGCCGGATCTGCGGGGCGGCCTGGATCGCCGGAGGAGCCGGAGGAGATGAACGGCCCCAGGAGCTTGCTGAGCGGCTGGACGCGACGGACGTGTGCCCGGCGGCCGCACTGTGCTGGGAGCACTAGGACCTGCTGCGCGCGACCGCGGACAGGCGCTCCCCGCTCGGGAGGAGGACGTGGCGGCGAACGGCGCCGCGGGTGGGGAGTTCTACCCGGGTGCAGCCGGTGGAGATCAGGCGGCTGCACTCTCGCCGTCGTGCATTGGAGCCGGTGCACTGTCCCCGTCGCGCTCACGGCCATGGTCGTTGAACGGACGCGACATCATCGCCCTTCCATCCGGTGGTGTCCGGCGGCGAACAGGCGTACGTCCGGATTCGGCTCCTCGCTCTCCCTACGCACGCGTGGCTCCTACAAGTCCCAAGGGAGTCCACGTGCTACTCCTATCCACGCGCTACTCCTACAAAGAAGTGAGTTCCTTTGGACACAAATCGATTTTGTCAGGCATGCAGCACAGGAGCATTGAGTTGCTCGTTTTCATTTTGGCTATCTTGCTGTATTTGCTTGAATCGAATTTTCTTTTGCTCGACTGGATTCAGTCAAGAGAAGCCGTTTCATGTTATTTGGTAGCAGCAGCAAACGAACAATTCCTTTTGACTTGATAATTGTCAGTTTCTGTTGCGTGCTTGTGTTGGCTAATGAGCAGTAGTGTATCAGTAGCATCTCCACAACTCAGCTCTGTTTTCAGGTTGCCAAAGTGCAGTTCAGCAACTGTTGATGTTCATCATCTCACTGTTCGTCCATTTCAGAGTTGCAGCGAACATCGGTAGCCTGTAGCCTTGTTTGATCTCTCTGCAATTCACTAGCATTGAATTGCGACCCGAGGAACTCTTCCTACACCATTCTTTCCAAATTTTATTCTGTTGTCAATTGCTTGTACTAGAGACCAACTAGATTGTCATGACGTCTACGGTCTGCCATCTGGATTCTTAATCCAGTTGACTGCTTCAATGCAGGTACTCTTCGGCCTCTGCCTGGCTTTGCATCTTTGGCACCGCACTGGTGGTTCTTGGGCACAACATCGTTGTGATGTGGATCATCACCGTCGCATCGCGTTCTGCCGTGGCCCGTAGGTGCTGCTCCCTGACACGCGCGTTGATCATCACCGTCAGCGCTATCAGGTGCGTTGGCAAGCAGACGGCAACTGCACATGCGTGGCATTGCCGCTGATTCCTTTTGTTCTGAATGTCGATATTAGCTGTGGTTTAGTTCTGGAGTCTATCACAGGGCTGCACACGTTACCATTTCGATGTTCTATATATGACGCGTCCATTTCTTTTTTTCCCCTTAAGTTGTAGAATTTAGCCCACGACAACAGTTTAATTTTGCTATTAAACATCTCAAAATGACTGAATTGAACAGCCATATGTTTCAGTACCAGCGTAGTTTAGCAGTATTGCACTCACTTCTTCTTTACTCAAAGCCACCTAGCCACCACTGTTTGTAATAATTTGATCTTTCTTATGACAAAGTTTTTTTTACTACCTGCTAAGAAAGCACAATGCAAGTTATTTGTCAATATGCCAATACCATTTCTGAATGAATGTCAATTTCAAATTCAGGTTTGCAAGATAGTTCCCAGGCAGTGTTACCAGAAAAAGCTGGAAGACAATCAGGTTTCTACTCTAAGGAAGGAAGTCAACCTCCATCCAACCTGAATAGGAGCAATTCAGTCGTCAGGTTCATGATCACACTGCACTTTGTGTAATATTGTGTCAGCTGTAAACTGATAACAAACCCATTCCCTGTAGTTTTGCTGCTTCTCAAATTCATCTTAGTTAACTCAGAGTTTTCATTTTTTGTTTCACCAGTGCTTATCTATGATTATAAGCCCATTCCACTGAGATAGCCCCTAACTTGAAAATGGGGACGTCGACGCACGGACGCACTGCGTTCAGCGATATAACAAACATCCATACCCCAGGTACATGCATAGACACATATTACCACAACATAGATACAAACAACACCACCATGTCAAACAGCTTGCACTGAAGAAGAACGCAAGAGGGAGGAAAGGAACATGAAACAACATGAGTACCGCGCTACGATAAGGGCTCAATAAACCAATGAGGAAAGGGAGGAGAGAAATAGGAAGCAACGTGAGTATCGTGCGCGGCGAAAGGCTGAATCAAGTGCACGTTCAATACCACCGGATCAACCAGGATCTTTGGCAGGTAAGAATACGTTATTTAGAATGTGTCTACTTATCGAGTTATAGGCATTACAGTTTATTTTTTTATGGCCCTCATCCTATGTTACGGCAATAGCACCACCGTATCCAGATGCTAACACGTTGGGGGAGCGCAGACAACATACGGGACAACTCCATTGACCGTTGGGGGATTGTATACATGCTCAAATACAATCAGTTATTTTCATGTGTGTTCCACGACTTCAAGCCGTGGCGTTAGCACGGGCATTATACTATATAAATAGTATTGTAGTAACATTGCTTATTATCAAACCTGGTTGCTTTGCTATTATAGTGCTTGCATCAGGCTGTTTTTTTTATACCATCAACCTTGGCCTGTAGCCTTCCACGGTAGTTACGCTGATATTCTTGATTTCTAGCTCGTCTTTCATCATCTTTATCACAAGTCTTTAAATTAGTAGTTTGTGCTTCAAATTTCCTTTTAGCCGATGACATATCGCCATGTGGTCTTGTGGGCAGATTTCCATCTGATCTCGTGGTCGAAGTCATAATAATATTTAGGTTGGAGCACTGCAATCAAGGAATATAAAACTCTTAAAGTTACTGTCTTGACATTATGTTTACAGGTCAAATAGACACAAATGGACACTGTATTGAAGAAAGAAATATGCCGTGCGACAGGTGATAAACAGGTGCAGTGTCAAATATCTTCAATAAAATCCCATTGGCACTATTCTCCAAACGAATTTCAAACTTAAATTCTTCTGCACATGCAAGGAATTACACCCGGGAGTAGGAAATAAATGTCAGGTTATCGCAGCCATTGCATCGAGAAGCAGGTGGCCTGGTAAAAACCCTCATGCGTCACGCCGTCCCATGGTAGGTATGAACGAACATACGCGTAGTAGGCAGGTATGCTGCTGTATCCATCAAAAAAACTTAAAATATGTGGTGCCAACGCAGAGGGCTTCTTATCAACTTTTACGCGGTGGATGTGTCCACCTTTGAAAACGACGGTTTATGTCGGAAATTCGCCACGCGGTAGCCACCCTTGAGTCCTTGACCCTTGTGCATGCTGTGAGGGAAAACATATAACAAGGCTTCTGGGTAACTTGATGAACAGCCTATCCTTTGCAGCTTGCTAGTATCATAGTATGGCTTTCCCCATCCAATATATGGCTCCTCGCTTGGTGGAGTCGTCTAGCTAGGAAGGAGAGGTAGGCCGGCCGGTCACCGACAATAAATTAAGGAGGCACAGAAATAACCAAAGGTGAGTGGTTGCGCGCTTGCTTCCTTCCTTCCTCATGTACGAGTGTAATTTCTTTGATTGTTGTGAGAATTTTTATCAACTCATATCTGAAGGGTTCATCTCTTTCTCAAATCCACCTATTACTTAATTTGCTTAGCTAGTTTAGCGGAAAGATGGCAGATTTTGCGCTGGCCAGTGTAGAGAAGATCATCAAAGCTGCGATGGCGATCAAGAAGGCTGTACAGACTGTTCGCCAGAACGAGGTGGAGTGCCGAGAAATCGAAGAGCTTGCCGCCACCATCATGGATATCCTGTTACTGCTGAAGAATACGGCAGTTATGAACCACCCAGCGATGCACCGTGCGCTGGCGGGCCTCGAGAGGACCCTCAATCACGCGCTCAAGCTTGTCACAGTCTGCCAAGGGAGGAACGTTGCATGCCGCCTATTGGGGTCCGGGGACATGTCCAGGAAGCTGCGACGGGTCAAGGATGATATACTGCACAAGACGGTGCTAGGGACCTTTGCCACCACTGTGAGGGTCACCATGACTTTGACAAACACTGTCAGATATGGTGGTGCTCATCGTCTTCTCACACAGACACAGGTTGTCGCTAATTCCTTACTCTTTTGCTCCATGGAGTATATACGGAAGATACATATATAGCACTAGCGAATCATGCTTGCCCCGTAATTAATATGTAGAATTGTGGATTTTGTGTATGTAGACCCCCAGGCTGTAAAGCAACAATCACTTGTGATGATTGTTAAATGGTGGCTAAATCAGTTCAGCTGCTACTGATAGAACATATACTGACCTAAACAATGCTACTCTGGATGACGAGGCCATAGATTGAAAACTTTCCAACAACCAACACAATGACCAATAACCATCTGACAATCTACTTTCTAACTCAGCTCTGCCCACTTTACAGCTTCGATAAATAGACACGTGCTGGCAGATGTTTCAGCACAACATAAGTGTAAGTGGGTTGAGGGTATAGTATTGTCGAAAGTAGGGAAGGTTTGAAAACTTCGGGTCAAAAGTCACAAACATATAATTCTCGAAATGTAAATAGCACAAAGGAAATGATTACAAGGTATTAATCATAGTCATTTAACTGTAGTTCAGAAAACTTGTCACATTACTTTCTTATGCATTACTGGTTTCTGTCTGGTCCAGCGTACAATATAGCTCAAATAAATACATTTTGGGCATTGTTGGTTTATGTGTTACCTCTATGTGTAAGTGGGTTGTCATGAGCTGGCCATCAGGGCTTTTGTCTTCACGTTTTGTGGGTTTTTCTTTTATTAATCTGTGCATCTGTAAGGTTTTCAGGCCTGATTTTTCTTATAAAGTAGGTCAATTCTATTCTTCAGGCCGGGTTAAAAAAATATTTCATCGTATATATAATATCTAGCTTCATTTGACTACTTTAGGATGCAGGAGAGGTGGATATCTCATATAGCAGTCATTTGACTACTGAAGACTCTAGGTCAGTCTCTCTCTCTCTCTCTCTCTCTCTCTCCACACTACTACAGATATGACATTTAGTCCCGGTTGGGAACCAACTTTACTCCCAGTTTCCCAACCGGGACTAGCAATCCGGGGCTAAAGGTGTTTCTTTAGTCCCGGTTGTGGCCCGGTTTGCCACAACCGGGACTAAAGATCCTCCCAGCTTTAAAAAAAATAATGCCTCCCACCGCTGCGTCCTGTGAGATTCGAACCCAAGACCTCATGCACTGCCTTGCGCGTAGCTTACCACCCCACTTGCACAACACATCTAACAATGAATGGGATGCTTTCCTTTTGAACTAACCCATCCGGGGACCTTTAGTCCCGGTTGGTGTTACCAACCGAGACTAAATGGTCCTTTAGTCCGGGTTGGTGTTACCAACCGGGACTAAAGGGTCTACCTTTAGTCTGGGTTGATATTACCAACCGGGACTAAAGGTTGGAGGACTTTTAGTCCCGGTTTAGCCGTTGGGCAGGGGCCTTTAGTCTCGGTTGGAGACACCAACCGGGACTAAAGGCCTTCTAGTCCCGGGGGCAAAAAATGCCGAGGCTAATGCCAAATTGGGACATCGTTCTAAAGTCTGTTCTCTAGTAGTGCCATATTCTAAATATAGTCAAGTATGCTGGTGGTTTCAAAACTTATAAGAAAATTTAACTCAAGTAACTTGAAGTTAACTTCAGTTCTGAACACTTAAAAATTCAGGCACTTGGTGTTTTAATTTTCATACAGCTAAAAGTGATGTTCTGACAGGATAATAATATCTGGAAGCCTACTGGGTCATTACGCGGTTGAGCTTTTGTTCCTCCATGCATTGAACTATTGAGTCCTAGATCATAATTGCAATTACCCACATAAGTGATTTGACGAAATAATTATCCACAGAGGAAGTGCACATTTCGTTTGCACAACAAGATTTCTAAGTGCGCTTCTTTATCTAATTTCTCTATTGATGGATAAGGAAGTGACAGTGAACACAGTAATTGGTACGGCCTCTCACTATGAGATTTCACTAGTGTCATTTACAAATATATGTGAATTTCTGTGGCAGATTTGGAGTTAATAATGGGATAACAATGGCAGCAACAGGAAGAGAGGTGCACAGTGCTCCATCGTCAAGTAAGATGGAACTATCTTAGGTTCAAAAAAAAATATGGAACTATCTTTTGACAAGTGGAAGTTTTTTAACATTTTAAGAAACATTTGTCTGAAACTATCTATCTTGTAAGGAAAATATTCGTATGTCAAGATTTGATTAGCTAATGGTAACATGAGGTTGTAAACATAATGACTAAAATCATATTTATAAACATGTATCGAATGAAAAACAGCACAGACTGTTTTTTCTTAATGTAATTTCCGGCACACATTACCACATTGGAAAGCAAATGATACCATTACAGAAGTTCTTATACCACTTGTAACCAGTAGGCTGAATAGTACTAAAAGTGATGTTTTGAAGACCGCCCAAAATTGACAAATTTAAAGTATGATAACGATATATTTCTTATGTAGTTGTTACGTACCTATGCCATGTGGAAATGTATGCAAGCATTGATTCTTGTTAAAAAACTTTATAACTGTTTTGTTTGAATGTGATATATATTTATAGGGACTATATATATTTAAGATGTCGAGTTTTACTGAATGAATTATTACTAAAGAAAAGATCTTTTACACTTTTTGAAGCTCTGTGTGTTAATTTCACAACAGGATTAACAGAGTTCAATTTGTCTGAGTTTGAGGACGCGCATCGCTTTCCCGGGACGGACATCATTCGAGTAGGTGGCCATTCTCTTGTGTTAAGGGTACTACATGTGCTTGGGTTTGTTCAATTTGTTCTATGTTTATATATACTGTATCAATCTGCTTGGGCTTGCTAGGTAGGGTGCGTCATATTAATAATTTGGATATCTTTGTATCTCATTGAATTTCCCTCAACAGCATACATGAGCCAAACTCTCCTAGATTGACAAATAAAAACGAATTAGAGTTGTGTAGTGAGAGGTTAGTTGAGACCTAGCAGAGGAGCCCAAGAGTTTGTGGAGCTACGGTAGTTGTGGCTTTCCTAGGAACCTGCTGAAGCTGCAGCTAGAATTGGAGCAGCCAGCCACTACAGCACAAAAACAGCTCCAGCTCCTTGAGTGTTTTGTTGGCGGAAGTGTTTGGTAACAATTCATCTAGAGCACGAAGGAGGTATAAAAGTGCCCCGCCAAAGAGGCTCTACATTCTAATTGATAAAACCTAGAGACTTTTTAAATGCCCCACATTTTAGTTTGTGGATTTTAAAAGTTACTGCAGGAAGAGCTGGTCCGTTTGGGTTAGCTAGAGATTTCAGTTAGGATTAGCTAAAGGTTATTTTTTTTTTTGCGAACAAGGATTAGCTAAAGTTTTTTTTTTTTTTTTTGCGAACAAGGATTAGCTAGCTAAAGGTTTGAATATGCGCAAGCTGTAAAAGCCAGAGGAAAATATGAGTAGTGGATTGCAAAAGCTGAAGCCAAAGCTGACAATATTTTGATGAGCTACAGTTTTTTAAAGGAAGATTATAAAAAGGGGTTTTTGTGTTATTATGTCTTGAAGTCAAGTTGTAATTTTACCCTCATTTTATTTTTAACCTTTTGGTTTAATTTGCCCCTGCCATTTTCAAAATGAAGGCAGAGTTTACCCTATTCCTTTTAGAGGAGTTAATGCTGTTGGTTTAGCTAAAAAAAACTAGTTTTCCCATATGAATTTCCCCTAATTCGTTAGTACTAGGGGATTTTAACCTCCATATTCACATGAAATATTTGGGCATCATTTCGACAGATTTTTTTCAGCAAAATGCAAATATTTCAAAAAAGAAAAATTTAACAAGTTGCACATGTTTGGTTAGGATATGTCTGGGTTTAGTACCTTGTTTTACTTTTTTTTGGATTTTTTTAATTTTCTTTAATTTATTTATTTAGCATTCAACTAAAGAACTATAGAAAAGGGGCGAAAGGTGGCTTTAGATTAAAAAAACAAAGGTAAATCATAATGTCGAAAAAAACGATGGTACAATCACAGTTGACCGTCAAAGTTAAAAACTGGGCGAGTCCAAATTAAATGGTACCACGCATGAATGCTTTGTGTCAGCCAGCTCTGTTGTTAGACCTCTTTTAGTTTTAGCTATTGCAGTAATAAACACTAACATGGTTGTTGCCGCAGCAAGAGATCGTGATCATTGTGCAAATGACGTGTGACAAGAGCCGGTGCAATGGGAGGTGCTGAGTCCGTGACGCTCGGTGGCGACGGCAGAGACCAGGTGTTGGTGGTGGGCTACGGCCTGGACTCCATCAAGCTCACCACCACGCTACGCAAGAAAGTGGGCCCCGCAGAGCTGCTGCTGGTCGGCAACGCAGACACGGCCACACACGCGGCCTCAGCAAGAGCCGGTAGGCGCAATCGTCACCTCTATATACCCCCCGCATTCGTAGTCGACTGGCCCACTCCACAGCAAGCATACACCGACCCGGGCCATGTTTCCACTAAAATCTAAACTCTAGTGCTATGCAAAAAGAAGATTCTCCGTCACATCAAACTTATGGTACATGCATGAAGTACTAAATGTTGACGAAATCAAAAACTAATTGCACAGTTTGGTTGTACTTTGCGAGACGAATGTTTTAAGCCTAATTAGTCAATGTTTGGACAACTATTACCAAATACAAACGAAATGCTACAGTGCACTACAGTAATCATCAGTGAATCGAGCGGCGCTGAATTGGACGAACTAAACGCGGCGCCGGTTCATGAGTGGCTGCGTCCCATGCCTATGAAGGGAATAGTATTTCTATTTGTCTTTCTGAGAGCTGTCAGCTTCAAGTCAAAGTTGCACCTATGTATGTAATCTGTAGCACCAGTTCACCCTGTGTCATCAAAGGAAATATGTCTTAGCTTAGATATTTCTTATGTATGTGTATGTACTGGCCTGTTCGCTGGTCTGAAACTTGGCTGAAACTGGCTGAAAAATACTGTTCCGGCTGAATTGTTGTGAGAGAAAAACACTGTTCCGGCTGAAAAAAGAAGCCGAACAAGCCATTTTTAAGACAAGCGAACAGGGCGTAATTCTAACTCTCCACGTGATCTCCAACTTCATAGTTGAAATGTTTTTCATTTGAAACTTTTTAAGGTCCCAAAATATTGTTGTAAGTTCACATATTTTGATATGTGAAATTTAAAATTATCAAACAATCGCAGATGTTGACATGGTCTGTACAAAAGTTGTAGTTCTCAATATATACAATCTACAACTTTGTAAATGAAAACTTTTTTATTTGAAGTCGTTTAAAGTCTTAAATATGTGTTCTAAGTTTATACGTTTTGAAATTAAAGTTTTAGAATTCCTAGATGACCTCGAGTATTCACATAGTCATTACCAAAGTTTTAGTGGCCGACCCAAGCTACATGTTTGCTGTTGGTAAGTTTTTTTATTTGAAGTCATTTAGAGTCTCAAATATTTGTTTTAAATTAACATATTTTGAGATTCAAACTTTTGAAATTTTCAACCAATCTTGGATGTAGAGACATCATATACCAAAGTTGTAGTGCTTGACAAGTTTTAAAACTTTGTAGTTAAATGTTTTTCCATTTGAGTTCATTAGTAGCCAAAATGATTAGTATAAAATTATGAAATATTGATATACAAAGATAACATATTATATATAGTCACAGATGACTGTGTGTAGTGTTAGGGAGATGTTACTGCCGAACGATAGGACATGAGTTTGATTCCCCAAAGTTGCAAAATTTTAGGTTTGGTGTTTTCTGGGGACCATTAATGGAGGCGGGCGTGTTTGTAAATGGCGCCTCCAAAAAGCCTGATTAACAGAGGCATTGTGATGGAGGCGGTCGCCGCCGACGAGAAGAGTATCTTGTTATATGCAAGCCGAGGTGATACTCCTAGGTTAAACCGACAGTTATATCGGGTTTTGCCTATGCTACCCATCGAGACTTACCTCATACCCAAACACAGCACTATAGTAAAGGCTGTACCAACCCAGCCCTATAAAATTCAGGTTGTGCTCGTTCATATGGCTAGGCCAAAATTGCGGGCCTCGTGCCAGCCCATTTGCCCCGGCCCATATGTACATCTAGTCTGTTTTTTTTATCAACTATGGATCTAGTCAGGCAGTATCTTTTTGCAATTTTGTTTTGGACCAAGGAAAGAAGAAGCAGGCAATGGATAAATCCATATGGGCCTTTAAAGTTACTGGGCCAGAAAGGTAGTAGGCCCAAGTAACCGATCTAAGGGGCATCTCAATATTATCAGGTCTCTAACAGAGACTCACCTTGATCTTATTAGTCACTAGGAAATATGTCCCTGCAATACATATAGTCTACATATATAGGAGAATAAATTTTTTTTTTGCCTGCAGTCATTTATGAGGAACTAAACCCACTTATTATAGTTACTAGTGCGTTGTAACGGGAGAAAAAAAACTACTAAACAATCATGCAAAAAGATAACGTGAATGGTATATATCTACTTATGTTTTATGCTTTTATAATTTATTTTATGATGACCATCACATCCATAATATGTTATTGCTGACAATAAATAATAATGCCTATTAAACCTACATCAAATTAAAATATACCTTGGTATATATTTTTCTTTCTGTTGCAAAACGTATAATTATTTACGTATAAATATATCACAACTTTGTAGCTTTTTCATACTACCTATGTGTTTCTATGACTCAATATCGACCTTTATAGCTTTTTTGACGCATCATATCAAGCTCCGTAACTTTTTGGTCGATGTGTTAGGATTGGTCTGTCCGCCAATGATTATGACGGAAGATCTCTCTTGATTTTTAACATGGCAGCTCTTGTCAGGATTTACATAAATACATTGTTTAGATTTCATTAGACAATAATCTGCCTAAGATTTCGGTTCACGAAATAGTTAGTGTCCCATTGACTAATCCATATTTAGTAAAAATAAGTTTTGTTTTTTTTACCAAAACTACATAAGAAGTTATAAATCTTTCTCCTCAAAACTTAATGCGCAAACAATCATAATAAGTGTTGAAAAGTAGGGGTTGTGCAATGGGGCTTGTCTTGAGCAGGGACCAGACGACAAAGAGTTAGTGAAGGCACCGGGAACACCGACGACGAGGACATCCTCTGCGTATTTCAGGTCGGCCTCTGTCCCGTTCTCGGTCATCGCCGAACCTATATGCATGGAACATATGCAAGGATGATTTAACACAACGATGATTTAACACACCTATAGACAAAGCACAACCTAACAAGATTCAGAGCATCTATTGATATATCATATTTTTTATGAAACTAAAACTGGTTTGACATTTTTCTGATTTTTCTATGATTTTTGGTGAATTTTGCAAGATTTCTCTTTTTTATAGAAAAAGAGAAAAACAAAAGAAAAGGAAAAAGGCTTGTATGGGCTTGGTCCAGCCCACAACGAAGCCGACCCAACTGCAACGATTCGGCCAAGTCAAAAAAAAAAAGCCCACCAGGAGAGGCCCACTCAGATTTAGATATTTTGCATCAGGAACCCCGATTTATTTCAAAAATTATTAAGACCCTTACACATTTTCTTTCTCTCTGGCATCTTTACATCTGGACCCGAATTCCTTTCTATTCTCTCCCCACTCCTAATCTCTTTTTCCACCGTGAGACCTCGCGAGCCCCTATTCTAGACCGACTCGGTCATTGGCAAGGCTGGACGAAAAAAATTTGTCCAGAAAATTTTTCTCTTTATTATTAGATATAGATACATATATTTAATTTGAGTAGAAGAAACATGAAGCGTGCTTCATAATTATCATTAACAATGTCAAACGTTTTAAAACAATTTGTTAGCTAAGTTGAGCCTTGTATGTATGAATAACGATCGCAGCCTCTCCGTCTCGTTTGCATCCTAATAATCCCTCGCACGTTGTTCGCATTACAGCCGTTCGTTCTCCATGCTCCTTCGCCTGCTAGCGACGGTGGCGGGCTGGTGCTCCAACTCCATCAACACGCCGACCTCTTTGCCACCTGTGCCTGTGCCGCCGCCAACAAGCGCGTCAGCCATATTGTCGCTGAGTCCGTGGCCGGGTCGCACGTGCTGACCATGAAAGGGTACTCCCGGATCAATCGTCTCATCAAGGGCGACTCCTTCATGTCCTGCGCCTTCACCCTCGGAGGATGCCGCTGGTCCATCCACAGCTTCCCCGACGGCCGCGGAGTCAAGAACGCCGGCTGGATATCCGTCTACCTGCACCTCGACCAGAGCCACGGCATCGACGCCTATGCGAAGTTCAAGTTCAGCTTGCTCGACAGGGACGGCGAGCCGGTGCCGTCGTTCGTGTACGTCCACCGCGGCGGCGAGATAAAGAGGTTCATGTGCAACGGTGTTCCGTGGGGCTTCCACAGGTTCATCAGGAATTCAGGAGGCATGCGCTGGAGCAGTCGCCGTACCTGAGAGATGACTGCTTCAGGATTAGATACGACGTCACCGTCTACAACGAGATCCATAGAGAGGACCATGCGACGACTGATAGACTCGTCGCTGTGCCGCCGTCTGACATGCACCTGCATCAAGGCCGTCTCCTTGCTGGCGGAGAAGGGACGACGGACGTTAGTTTTGAGGTCACTGGGGAGACCGTAGCAGTGCATAGGTGCATACTCGCCGCTCGGTCACCGGTCTTCATGGCAGAGCTCTTTGGCCCGATGAAGGAGAAGACTTTGGCTTGCGTGCGGATTGAGGACATCGAAGCAAGGGTGTTCAGGGCCCTGCTCCACTTCGTCTACCCCTGAGATGGATGATGACGACGAGGATGTTGATGATGAGGTGGCCATGGCTCAGCACTTACTCGTCGTGGTGGATCGGATAGATATGGCTTAGACAGGCTTAAGCTACTATCAGAGCACAAGCTTTGCAGCTCCATTGACACGAGCAACGTTGGAAAGGTATTGGCATTGGCCGACCAACATGGTTGCAATGGGCTCAGGAAGGCATGTTTCAAGTTCCTCATGTCATTGGCCGACCAACATGGTTGCAATGGGCTCAGGAAGGCATGTTTCAAGTTCCTCATGTCAGGTAGCAATCTGAAGGCAGCCGCGTAAACCGATGGCTTTCAGCAATTAGGAGATAGTGGGCCATCCATCCTCAACGAGCTGCTCGCAGAGGTCGCTCTTTGACATCTTCGTTGCCTTCGTCTTTGAAAGGACAAAATTCAACAAGGAACTAATATATATATATATATATTGTTCTCTTTATATTATTTATAAATGTAAGTAAAAATGATGGTGCAATACAATGAGTCAATGGACAGAGCTATGTTACCCCTCAATAACATGATTATTTGTGGCCAAATGTGTTCTTTAAAATTTGTGGGGGCTTCGCTGAGCCTCCTACCCTCGCTAGGAAATAGCGCGGAGGACGCCGAGGGTGTCCCACAGGGTGATAGAATGCAAGGGTTATATAAAGTGGGACCGGATGAGACAGCACTAAATTCAGTAGTAAATAACCATTAATTCAGCATCCATTGCTGTAGTGCCCACCGGATAATTATAGGCCACACCAGGCCGACTAGGGACCCTTTTTACAAGCGCATGGGAGCACCACAGCTGACGCCGTTGGGGCTCCACTTGGGGAGACCATCATCTTCCATGCCTTGGAGATGGCGCTTCCGGGAAGGTCGCTTGGGTTCCACCAGGCTCGTCGATTCCGCAGGAAATTTTTTGACTTGCAAGGGCAATAAGGAGACGAGGCACCCTTCGCAGAGGGCACCGGTAAGGACGGTGGCGAAGGTCTCCACGAGGGTAACTAGAGGACTATGTTTACCTGAAACTATGCTGGCTGTTTCCTCGAAATTGAGCGAAAAAGGGTGATCGAGGGTTCAGCCTGGCCAGTAGCCCCACGGGGCTTTGGGTCAGGTTGGTGGGACGATGCAGTGCTACTGTGCTACTGAGGGCGAGCGAAGCAGACCCCCCCCCCCCCCCCCCCCCCCCCCACACACACACCACGCACGCACACACACAAAAACAAAAAACAGTTATTACTCAGCGCATTCAATGCTTCGGTACTTTCATTACGAGGTAGAAGGCAATGACCCTGTTCGCTTTGCTGAAAAAACAAGCCGAAACATTGTTTCGGCTAAAAAAACAAGCTAAAAAAGACGGATTAGAAGAGAAGCGAACAGGGCCAAGCTCAAACAAATCTGAGTTATTGATTTTTTTAATTTTATGAATTAATTAGACGAATAAAATAACTATGGAAAAAGGAAAAAAAACTCCTGAATCTCCTAATCTTGGGAGAAAAGGAAAGCGGGCACCCTTCCCTTCTCCGTTGGTGCTCCTAGGAAAACGAAAAAAAACAGAAATCCCCTAATAACATGAATCATAAGATGCCCGTCTCTAGAATTTATTTACAGAGATGGGTGTCCAAAGGTGACCGTCTCTCTTATTCGATAATATTTAGAGGTGGTCGTCTTAGGACGCCCGCCTTTATAAATGATTTTCAAAGGTTGTCCTTTTACTGGAGGCCCCTGTCCATTTACGGAGGCAGTTACTAGATATGCCCGCTGTGCAGAGAATCTGTCTCCTAGAATTGTTTTTGCGGTAGTGTCTTGACACGAGCCCTCGAATGCTGCCTAAAACAGAACCAGCCATAGCAAGAAGATCAGGCACCGAAAGAAAGCAAAACCAAACACATACACAGCAGCACCTCCGTACCAACAACGACGGCAATGCACAAGAACCCTCACCAAGGCAGAAGCCTGCACCTCACGTGCCACTCAGCAGAACAGCTCAAAACCCTCGCTCCAAAGAAGGCAGCAGCAGTTTGCAGACTCAACTAGCCAGGCAATCAACGTCGGCCCCTCAGACACCTCGACATTCTGACCTCGCAGTCACCTCCGTCCACTATACTGAGCCAGCAACGTCGGCCCCTCGGACACCCTCTGCGGGCGATGCATGCGCCTCCCCCTGGCCTCCCCAGAAAAGGTATCAGGACATTCTGTCTTGCAAAGTCGAAAGATGGTTGTGAAGTCGAAAGATGGTCGTCATTCCCCCCTTTGGACTATAAATACACAATGAATTAATGACCATTTACTGCTGAATTTATTGCTCATGCTATTTTGTTACCTTCGCCAGCCTCCCTTTCCGTCTCCCTGTGATTCACCCTCGCCTGCACCCTGGCCCGTAGGCGCCCTGCGAGGGTCCGGAGGCAGAGTGGTTTCCCCACACATTCTTCTGTGGTAATTATCATCTTCATTATGAGGAGTGAACCAATAATCAGGATCAGGTTCAGGCAAGGAGCCAACATTACCCTACCATTTTACCTAGTGGTATTGAGATATTGGTGCATGATAGTCACTCGATCGCCAGAAAATGGAATAGCTAATTATCGTTCAATCTGTCTGCAGCTGGAGGACCAGCAGCAGGCTAGATACACAAATATGGTCTTGGTACATGCTTCACAGTTTCTGGACCAGAGTCCAGCTACTAATGGTACTGCAAATTGTCCAACAACAAAATATACGGTAATAATGATGTTCAAAACAAATTAAACGACACAAACTCACATCATAATAAGAAATAGATCATCATGAGACAATGCCAGCAACACGTACGTAGGCCTACTCAAGCTTAGCAGAACATAAATTTGTCCCATGCTTATTAGCATGTATGAACCATAGAATAGAAAAGTCGAGAATCTAACAAGACAAGCCTGCAGTTCAGCATGAAGGAAAATATTGCAGGTTTTAAGCAGCAGTACATTGAAACTTTGATACAGCGTATATATAATCCTGGTGAACATAAGCCGACACCAACTGCCATCAAGGCAGAATGACCTGATGCAGTCTCGTGCATCTTGAAGCCACTTAAGTTGTGTGCCACCGTTCAAGCTGGAGGAAGTAAGATGGAAAATAAATTATTTGACGAAAACAGGCCAATTTGATCTTCTGCAAATATTAAGCTTTAATTTCAGTCATAAATAATCTGATGACTACACGCTTATTTCCTAGAGAAGAATCACAAAAGGATGTGTCATATAGGTGACAGTTTAAAAAGAGTGACTGCTCTACAAATCAAATGAAGAAAACATCGAGCCAGCACACAAGATCAGCATATATCAACGTAGGAAACTCGAATACATAGGTTGTGTTTGGGAGGGCCCCACGTGCACTGCTCCTTGGACGTAGCTGGAGCTGGAGCCAGAAGGCTGGAGCACCAAAACGTAGCTCAGCATACATACACCTAAAACAGCTCCGGCTTCTCTGCTCAACGCCCAGAAGTGCTTTTGATTGCATCAACGTTTGGTACGGCTCCTCCGGCTGCTTTGTCGAAGGTGCCGGTGCAACGGAGCCGGAGTGCAACTAAATAGGCCCATAGTCTCCACTGTTGGGCAGAAACAGAGTTGATGCAGGCTGTAGGAGTTACACACACGTTTCAGTGCCTATAACTACGTTCAATCAATGTTTAATGCATTCAACAGGAAACACAATGTCTGCTAAAAAAAGCATTGGATAGTTTCATCATTGCTAAAAAAAAGGATACTTACTGCTCCCTCGGTTACAAATTATAAGAAATTTTAGTTCTCTAGGTACATTTACTTTTACTATGTATCTAGACATAGTGTATATCAAAGTGCATAACAAAATCTACGTATCTAGAAAAGCTAAAATATCTTATAGTTTGCAATGGAGGGAGTACTTGCCTCGCAAAGCAAAATTTAATTCATACATGTACATAGATTTTCACATGCAAAGGCAAAGATGGTATCCAAACAAGACGAAGAAGTGTAGAGGCAGTCCTGTTTCTTAGACCATTCTACATAGCCAGGGGTTAACAGATTTTTGTAAATCTTGAAGTCCACAAAACTAAAAAGTGTTAGAATGACTGACAAGCATGAGCAGCAACACCATCAGCGAGACACAATATATAGGGTGTGGAGAGAGTACGTACGCATGCATGCAGGCATAGTTCCGATTCAAATTGGGATCTCTTTAAGAGCATTTGGGCTTAGTTTGCCCAAATCAATAACAGCCGCCTGTGAGGCCACTTGCCCCTCCTGTTGCTTCTCATCTTCTTCGTCTTGTTTGGATACCATCTTTGCCTTTCGGTTAAAAATTCAGAACCAATAATTAATTGAGTGGAGACAAACAAGTGGTTTATATATGCCCAGAAGGATACATAATTGATTGTAGCTAGATAGAAATAAATAAAGAGATTATATAACTTTTTCAGCGTCTACCACCACGCTATTGCCATCTGTTCCACTATAGCCTCTAATGACATTCTAGCTCCGCTAAACACCACTATTTGGTTTAGCTATGATATATTTTTAGCATCGCTAATCCTAACTGAGGTAGATATTCATCATTTGCTCTAGATGACTATACTCTATGTCCCTCCTTAAGGTTTTTCACTTAATAAATGATGTAATAAGCCATTAAATAATCGTTAAACTGTTGAATTTTGAATGTTGATAGTAGCAATGAGTATGTTGATTGAAATGATGAATGCTAAGTAAGGGACATGGAAACATTTACATGTTTTTTCTATAAACTGCTGAATGAAATAGGTTCTGCTCTAGCCCGCTATAGCTTTTTATAGCATTTGGAGGAGGCCGCCGCTATATGTCATAGTTTGCTATTTAAAGCATTAAAGAAATATTAACTCAATCAAAACTAGTACAAAATACTCATCATACCTCATTACTTTTAAGCATGGAAAGTGTGGGATGGTTGGGATGCACCTTGCATGCGTTTCTTAGCGCACCCAATGCAGCATCCACCTCCTCAGCGGACACAGCATAGCAGTTGATCGCCCCTCTGAGTTCGCGAAGGGAAGGCAGGTACTCCAAGCCAGTATTGCCACAATCACCGTTGTTATGTTTTAGAGCTCGCAATGGGACATCAAAATGAAGCACTTCGAGATTTGGCATCATGGAACAGGGTACTGGTTTACTGGAGTGGTTGCTTTTCCAGGAGCCAAAGGGCATTGTATCTTCTCCATTCCATATGTGCAATGAAATCCTAGTGTCCTCCTCATTGGGCTGCTCAAAAAGGACCATTTTATTAATCTCGAAGTACCTCAATTTCTGGAAGCAGCAGCCATCACTGACATTAATATTACTTGCTGTTACTGTGGACTCTGTTTCAAGGTCAAGAAAACAGAGTGCTGGCAACCTAGCAAGGAGCTTCAGATCCTGCTCATCCATAGTAGTAACCCCTAGTCTCAAGTGGGACAGGTTGGGAAGACGTGAGGGATTTATGCATGACGGCAGCTTAGAGAAGTGAATGGACAATTCCAAAAAACAGACGACTGTCCACATATATATGCTGTATCTTTTTGAGATTGCGTAGGGACACCACGAAATCTCTCTGCATGCTCTCGTTCATCCAACATGTGGAAATTATGAGCACTCTCAGTTCTTGCAGGCTTCCCAGCTCCTCCACAAACCTTTTGTGATTGCCATGTATTCTAAGCTCCTCTAGGGACGTCAGGTTTCCAATCCCGTGTGGTGCATTCGACTGTCCAGCACATAGTCGCACCAGTTTTGTGAGCTGGACAATGCTTGCTGGCAACGTTCCGTCCACATCAAGTGTCTTCAGTAAGTTTAAATTTCCTATTTGTTTAGGGAGCAAAGGAACACTGCCTCGACATCTTCGTATCCCAAGATACCTCAAGCGAAGTAAATCACCAAGATGCTCAAGATTGCAAGCTTCCTTAAATCTGCAGTGTACTATGTCTAGCACACACAAAAATTTTAATCTCAAAAATGGGTCCTGGATATCAATGTGACACATGAATGCAGTATATGACCTCACTTTTTGCATGACAGTAACCATGGCTTCGGAATTAATGTGCTCAGATATTCTATTCTGGTGGGCCAGCCGACGAACGCTACTTGGTGCTGATATTCCCTCAACATTATCACCTAATAGAGAAATAAAGTTTTCTTGCAATGAAAGCCTACGCATCAGATCAAGAACCATATCATGAACACGGCATCCTGATACTGTTCCATCCCACTTGTCTTCCACTGCCTGGATTAAGCTTCTGTTAATGAGATCATCAAAGTATCTTTCTCCAAGCTCAAATAATCTTGTTCCTTGTTTCCCTTCTATAAATCCTTCGGCTATCCACTTCCATATCAAAGGATCCTTTTCTATCAAATAATCTTCCGGATATGTACTTACATATAGTAAGCATGTCCTCAAATGTGGAGGCAGATCATAGTAGCTAAATGAAAGTATTGTCATAGTATCATCAACGTCTGTATTTTCTTCATGTCCAAAACCAATAGAGCTATATACCTCAGACCATTCATACTTTGGTTTACCAACCAACAAACTAGTCATTGTGATGATTGCTAATGGTATACCGGCACATTTCCTTAAAATTTTATTGGAAACGTCATCTGGTTGGTAATCAAGGTACTTTCCATCTGCCCCAAATATTCTTGTATAGAATAATTTCATTGAGTCATCATAGGAAAGTGGTTTTAGCTTGTAAACCTCACCAGCTTCTTTGGCAACATCAAACTTACGAGTAGTTGTGATTAGTTTACTTCCACAACTATTCTCAACAAGTGCCAATTTGATTCTTTTCCATGTCGCCACCTCCCATACATCATCAATAACAACAAAATACCTATCCAGCCACATGAAAGTCCAAGTAAGATTGTAAAGTAATGAAGTTTGGAGATTCTATGGAAGCAAGAAAATTTCTAAAATTGGTAGTATGCAGTACACATCAAACACATGATCACGCAAGTAAAAATAAACTGTGTTGATGCTTCAAAATCTTTCTGACTAGCAAATGGTGCTCAAAGTAATTATAGAAGAGTAAATAAAAAAATGTAACCTACAATTTTTGGCATATGTATGTGAACTACACACCAAATGTCCTATCACAAAAAATACATATTTAAGGCCACATTGTTTTACGAAACTCACACATCTAAGGGATGTTGCACACAAACTGACCCTAAAACTGTACTGTTTCCTAAATGTGCCCCATGATATGTAGCTTTTTATGCCTATGCAATAAGATGTTAACGCCGCCATCTGATATTTTCTTTATACTATAAATTGAAGTTTATAGTTTCAAAATAAATTATGAAGTAGTAATGTTTAGGCCTTGTTTAGATTGCAAATTTTTGCAATCTGGACACTGTAGCACGTTTCGTTTGTATTTGATAAACTTTGTCCGATCATGGACTAACTAGGCTCAAAAGATTCGTCTCGTGATTTACAACCAAACTGTGCAATTAGTTATTTTTTTACCTACATTTAATGCTCCATGCATGCGTCTAAAAATTGATGTGATGGAGAGAGAGTGAAAAAACTTGGAATTTGGAGGTGATCTAAACAAGGCCTTAAACTGTAAATTAAGCTATGATGCCGTATTGGAGAGCTAATTACATTTTTTATGTTCTAAAAGATGAACCAAAAGCTATTATGTTGGAGACCTTCGAATATATGCATTTTTTATATATTCGTGGAGTGGATAAAGTTAATTTTAAGAAGTGCATTTACTAATTGGACGCTAATTCTCAATAGACGCGCTAGTAAAAAACATAAATGCTAGAAATTCTCACATTAACCGAAAACATCAAGCCATCCAAATCAAAAGACTCTAGCGATCCGTAACCATTAGATGTATTTTACTTTCTATAAAATTACCCACCTCTATCATTATTATATATAAAAATAACTATAAAGGATTAAATATATTATTTTAAAATCTATGTACTTGTGTAAAAAGAAAAAGAAAAAGGGAAAGATAAATCCATTATTTTTCCCTGCCACTGTCCCATCAAGCAGGGCTTTCAGCCGAGGATGGGAGTAGGGGGACCAAAATACATGTACGCGTACACTGTATCAAGAAAGAATGAAAAGATAAATCCACTATTTTTCCCTTACAACAAGAATAGCCTTAATATCTAGGTACCGAAGAAAATATATATTACACTACAACCGTGGGCTACAAAGGGTTCAGGATAACATAAGGATAACAAAATGCAAGTGCCAAGATATTGTCAACAAATCAACTCTACGTGTTCACGACACCGTTTGCCCTCGGAACAGTCAAAGTGCACCTCCACCTGGAGTGCCCCAAACTATGACACTGTTCACTGCTGGAACTGCAGAACAGCCAAGGTGCACCTGCCACTAGGAGTTCCACAAACTATGACACAGTTCGCTGCCAATACAGCCAAGGTGCAACTACAGCCAGGAGTGCCCCAAACAACACCACCCCGCTGCCGCCAGATTGTGCCCCAAACAACACAGCGTAAGCACGTTCATCCCTTAGCAGAACAACATATGAATCAAAGACGGAAAAGGGATCTATGACATTAGATTAGTGTCAACTAATACATAGGGGATCTATTTTAACATTCTAAATTCAAAAGAAAAAGTGAAACAAGAGAACATCTCTACTTCCACATGTTTATAGTCTTGAATTTCTAGCCAAATGAATTAAGGTTCCCACTTTACTTCAGAGGTTTTTGTGCATAATTAATCATATCCCTCAATATCGATCAGGAAAACATGGAACATTGTCCAGAAAGGGCTTGAGACAATCAAGCAAGGAGGAGAAACATATCAAGGGGGAAATAAATAAAGGTACCTACTTGGATACGGTACACTTATATTCATCAACTTTTCAATTGTTCAATCATAGCGGTTATACATCAACTTTCCAATTATTCATCCTTGGAGAAACCTATGATCTTTATATTCATTATTAAGACAATAACACGTAGGATATTCTAAAGAAATGATTCATCTCTATCTTCCATTACTAACTAATTAACAAACGGCCTGAAGGTAGATTCCAATACTCTTGATAACAGAGAAAACATTCCACAACATATCAATGATATGTAATAGCATCCTTACAAGTATTTATTATGGCTGTTATGTTAAAAAATAAACAAAGATAACAATTTAATATAAATACTCCTTTACTAGCTATATGTATTAAATAATAAATAATACTTATATCTTCTAAAATTGTAGCCCATGCCTGAGCAAGGGTTCATGGTCTAGTTGACTAAATGCGGACCAACATCAACTTAAAGGCACTCACTAATATAATTTGCAATCGGGGGGCTCATGTGTACCTCTTGTTCTGCAGGAATTCTCGGAGCTCGCTAATGAGGAGATCAACACCTCTTCCAGTGTTATGAATGTTTTGATACTTGTACTTGTCAAGCTGAAACATAATATCTTTGAAAACTTTGACCAAGTCAAGATCACGCCCAACTGAAACGAAAGCCCCACATTCATACTGTGAGTTTAGGTTGTCATACACTGCTTTGGCAAGAGTGGTCTTGCCCAATCCTCCAACTCCAACAATAGAAACCTTCTTGGTGATCTTCTTGTCAGACAAATCATCATCTGGTTGGGATGGATTCAGAATAGATATGAGTTCTTCCCTTGACTTGTCGACGCCAATAAGTTGTGTCACTTCTTTGTACATAGCAGTAAGGCGAGGATCGATACTTGATGCCTGTCCAACCGACTTTGACATAATCATCCCATCAAGTTTGTACTTCTGACGCCTTTGGGCTACCTCCTCGAGATGCTTCTTGATATCTTCGACAGCACAAGCAATATCATGGCGAGCCCTAGCCTTGCAGAACACCTTTCCCATCTTCTTCATGGCACGTTTGAGCCTGCTCAGGTCAGTGGGCTCGCCGCTATCGACCCGCACGAGGAAGGCGTCTAGGACATCCTCCATGTCGTAGGATGCTTCCCTGACCTCGCATGCCCACACCTTGACCTGCTCGTCGAGCCGGTCCCATGGCACATCAGAGACCTTGAGGAGGAAGGCGTGGATGCTCTCCAGCTCACTGTGGAGCCACTGCACCTGCTTCCTCACGCCCTTCTGTAGCTTGTGCTCGTCATGGAGCAGCTGCAGAAGCTTGGTGGCGAGGCTTCCCAGTGCCCCCGTCACGACACTCATGCTTCTATCTTCCCTTTCGTGGTTCAGATCTGAGAGCAGTCGAGTGGTTCAGATCTGTGGTGGTGGCAAGGCGACAGTAGGTAAAGGCTCAACGCAGCCAGGAAGCGGCCACGGCAGCTGGCTACCGATGGCTTTTAAAAAACCCTGTGTTGTTTTCCTTGACGGATGACAGGCACCACGCGACACAAGTCTCCACTAGCGGTGGCCGCCCCGCAAGTCTCCACCAAACCTTGGTGTTCACTTCTACGTCCAGTTGCTCTTTGTAAAACACTTGTGCAGCTTTCCTCCAAGGACAGCACCACACTAATAAGTCGATCCGCACCTAACGCTAATTCTTCTACCAATGAACACATCATTGTAGCAGTTGCTTGCAACTTTCTTCCAAGAATACTGCACACACAATGACGGGTAACCATATGCATGATGAGATCGACTGACGGGTGCTCAACATGCGATTTATTTATGCCTCAGACGGACAAACAACCCACGACGTGAATCTTATTACGGCCTAATACTAAGCACCTAGCCAAATGAACTATATAATATGGCACCAAGCTCTGGAGTTGGCTATATATGTTCCTGATAGCAAAATAAATCCCGAACACATGAATTATTGAACCGTGTTTATAAATAGTAGTAGTATAATTTAAGAAAGCAATAACGAATTTATTACTGCATGTATACGATCAAATCAATGTATCAATTGCAAGCTCGTCCACATATACATGTTGGGCTCTGCTACGGAATTGGCTCCTAGCATGTAAGTTGTGAAATAAATTTGATACGATAATTTTTAGTAGGAATGAATTAATTAATTAAATATATAAGGGGGTGTTTGATCCAGGGACTAAAGTTTAGTAGATGTCACATCGGGTATTTGGATACTAATTAAAAAGATTAAACATGAGCCTAATTAGGCTTAACTAGTCCATCAACCCGTGCACATGCACGGGCTAGTGATATATATAAATTATATCTTCGTTATTTTTTTTATGTAAAGGAAATCCCTTACTTGATAACATGTCAGGACAAATAAAGTTTCCATAACAATCTAGGTATAGGCTATAATTTAAAATGTTGTGACTATGTTGAACTTTATAAAATGAGCCCTTCAGTCAGTAATAAGGCCTTATGCTCCCTCTATTAAAGGTTAAGTTCAACGCTGTAAATATGTTCAGAGTGCTCACAAAATCATGTGACGTACTAGGATTACTATATTATTATTTGTGTATTGAAAAATGTATTATAGTCATAAGAAAGGCATGCAAATTCACATTCTATAAAACCATACGAATCAAGGCATATATGGATCTAAATGCATGGAAAGCTTAAATGTTGACTCACATCTCGATTGTTTTGCTCAAGCATGAACGTCCGCAGTAGAAATATTTTTAATCATGCTTGAGATAGATGGGCAGTTTTTCGTTGTAGCAGTATAAGCACGCTCAAAGAGTCAGAGTTCATAAATATATAGACACTCAAGCAAGTGGGCAACCAAAACCTTTGTAACTCGACTACAGTATATGACCAAATAATTGGACGGTTGATCATATGCATATAGTAGTACTGGAGTTGTTTCGATTTTTTAATGGTAATTTTGTAACATATTATTTGTTACAATTTTTTTAAAAAAACATCTAGTGGCCCATGTCATACCATGTCCATTCATACTCTTGGAGACAGAATAACACAATAGTAACTACTCCCTCCATTGCAAAATGTAAGTCAAGCTTTTGTTACGTATCTAGATATATATTATGTCTATATATAGTATATACTATGTATCTATAAAAGTCAGAACGACTTACAATTTGGAAAAGAGGGAATATAAGTTTTGTGGAATTTCATAAAGTGATTTAGTTCACTCATGTTGTTGTAATTTGTAGCCACTGATAAAATAGGATATGGTCTGTTTGGATCCATTGTGATCATAATAATTAGCTAAAATAATCTAACTGTGATCCAAATGGCTAGATTATGGATGGATTATTATAATGAAAACACCATATTTAAAATAATCCTACAATATATGGGAGACTGCTTTTTGGAGGTTATGTGTATTTGTCACTTTATTAACCAACAATAATCGACCACAATAATCTAGGATCCAAACTCTTTGATTATTATATAATCCATAATACATATTATAACAAAATCTTTTGTATCTACCACATACCTTCTTTTTGTATACCATTTATACTCCCTCATGAGCCCACGTCGCTGGTTACTGTACCAAACACTATACAGCACTGTTCAGTCACTATTTAGCCTTGTTTTTTCGCTCTTGGTTACCTGTTAGGTAACAAATCAGCTTTTTTTTTGCGCATATACCACATGCTGCCTCTACGGTAAAATAGTTTATAAGGCAGGCTTTCTTTGATTTTTGCATCGTGCGGGGTTACCTGCTAGTAATCTAGATTATAATGATTCAACTATGGTTAACCCGGCCCTACATCTCCTTATATTCAAGATCCCTTAGCTCCTAAACTTACTCCACCATATCCTCATCATATAGGATGCTTCGTAACAAAAAATTTCCTTAAATATTATTGTCCTTTAATAGTTCTCCCCTGCTATCTCAGATAACATATATGGTGGACAATATGGCTACCTAAAATTAGGGGAGAGAGAGGATTACTTTACTACTAAATATAGGATGTTAGATAGAGGAACTGTTGGAAGCCAAGGTGTTTTTTTTTATCTTCGAGATACCCTACCTGCTCTCTTGGTTTCAAGATTGCCTTAGACTATTGGTTCGGTGGTGAATCACATCACTTTCATCCTAGGTTATCGAAGTCTAAGTGATTATATTAACTAACAAATAAGACCCGTTTGGATACCCTCGAATTATAATAATCAGATTATGTAATCATTTTGATCCAAACATGGTCGATTATATAATGGATTATTATAACCAAAACTCATGATTACCATAATCCCAAAATCCAGGTGAGACCAGGTTATAGAGGATTATGGGTGCTAAAAGTCCAACTTGCCGCCCAACTGACCACCCCAACTTGCCCTCCAAGCGATTGTCCAACTTGCCAAACTATAAAGGATAAGATATGAATTTCGCACTTTAACCAACCATTATCAATCACCATAATCCATTGACCCAAACAATCTAATTATTACAATCCGTAATCCTGATTATAATAATTCTATGCATAATCCAGGTTATAATAATCCAGTTGTGATCTTAAAAGACCCTAACTCATAGGTATGGCATCTTTCTTTTCTCAAAAAGTAAATAAGTAGGAAATTAAATACTTACATTGTTTACGTAGAGATGCATGTACTCCCTATATACTCAAAAATAAAGTCGTTTTGGACGGCGACACAGTCTGCAAAGTATAACTTTGACTTCTTATTTTTATAAAAAAATATTTATCGAAAAGTGATATATGTATATTTTTATGAAAGTATTTTTCAAGACAAATCTATTCGTATGATTTTCACATTTCCAAACTCAACAATTTAAAAGTTATCACTACCCCAGCCAATTCTTTCCTTGCGGCGTGGAGCACTCGCGTCGGCCCGAACCTCCCGTCACGGCCACTTCACCTTCTCTGACTTGTGCGAAAAAACTGAAGGGGAAAGCATCTGCACCGTCAGGGACACTCTAGGCGCCCCCGAAAAATCAGACCCGCGCGCTCCCAGCCTTGGTATGGCCCACGTGTTAGACAGAGGGATGAAAAGAATGGCGTGGAAGCAGGCTCACGGCAGCCACGCACCCCGCGCAAGTAAAAAAATTCCCGTCATTATCCTTTCATTCACATGGGCGGACTCTTCCTATCTCCCTTTTCTTCGCCCTCTCCTCTCTCTCCCTCAGAAAGACGGCGGCGGCCGGCCGGAGCACAACGCAACCCAGGCGAGGACGCCGCCAATGCGTGTTCGAGGTAACCCCCTTGCTCCCTCTCTCTGTTCCCTCTCACAGCTTCTCCCTTTGCTTCCCACACAGGGTCATGGAAGAGATTCCGGATGTGGCAGATCCAGCAGCCATGAGCGGGCGAGGTTCCAACGAAGGGTGGCCCAATGGAGGCCAGGTCAACAAAGGCTTCACTTCCCCTAGATCCAGCGAGGTGAGCCCCTGCTCCTCTAGTCCTCCCCACGCATGTCTATGGTGGGATCCAACAAGGTGAGCCCCTGCTCCTCCCCACGCAGGTCCATGGCGTGGCAGCCATGCACAAGGTACTTGCCCATGGAGGAAGATGCCAGATCCGGCGGATCCATGACATGGAGGCACACAACCCCAGCGAGATCCATCTCAATGTTCCTTATTCAACAGTTAAGTATCTGGCCATATATGTGAGGGAAAAGTTAAATAATGTACCATCTAAAAGCGTGCTTATTGTCTTAATATTCCTTGTTTGAATTATGGAGATAGTTTCAAGTATTTTTATTGTTTGAATAGATAATGCCTTTCTCAACTAATTTTCTGGTCTAATTTGTTATGCTATATCCCACTGATGCAGACAACTCTATTATCTAATTACTCACAAGCTGACACAAGAAAGAGATGACACCATCTGACATGCCTCAGGAAAAGAAAATGCATGGTAAGATTATCATCTTAATTTTTTCTCTAGTTCTTCTGCTTAATGTTGCCGTAGCCTATATCAAACTGATTTAGGTAATTTATTTACCCTTAAATAGAGTGCTAGTACACTAAATTTTGTTTGAATAATCTTCCCTGGAACTACAGGTGTACATCGATGATAATGCAAGCAAACACACTGGTATCCTCTTTTGTTGCGCAGCAGCATTTTGCATTCAGCGAGTACTCTTCCATAGTTATTTTTAGTATGTGATTTCTGTACAGTTTGTTTGTTTTGGAAGAAGAAAATGACATGGTAAGATCAGGCTACCATGGTACAAGACTAAATATTCTTATTTTTTTTGCTGTCCAGACAATATTTTAAATCTGAACATTTTGGATCTAAAGATAGGTTCTAGTGCACTATCTTGTTGAAGTTTCCTGAACTACAAGAAGCTCCATATGCTTCATTGTACATGGTGATTATTTTTGTCCAACATAGAAGAGCATGTTTCTTATTCTAAAAAGTAGCATATCCATTAGTGTTTTAGATTGTCGAAACCATTGTAGATATTTCTTTCATAGCTTTGCTTATCTATGATACACATGAACACTGGCTAGGGAATTAATCTATTCTGTGCTTGTTGCAATTAATCTGTCTTTTATGCATATATGGAAGCAGGAATCATGGTTTTTAATTGTTCTTACATTTTTTGGCTTCACATTAATTCACTCTAGCTTTATGCTTTAAGTTTGATTTCTACTTGGTAATATTGCTACACAGATTCATGTGGCCGATTTTCATCCAGACTTGGTAGTACATTTTGCTCCATCATTGATGAGGGTACTGTTTTGTTTCTCTAAACTATAGTACTCATGATCGTTAA
Organism: Miscanthus floridulus; assembly: GCF_019320115.1. Classification (NCBI taxonomy): domain Eukaryota; kingdom Viridiplantae; phylum Streptophyta; class Magnoliopsida; order Poales; family Poaceae; genus Miscanthus; species Miscanthus floridulus. The sequence goes on along the minus strand of NC_089589.1, from coordinate 140,848,332 downwards.
GGCATTCATTGGCACAAGTAGAATTTCTATATAATTTTTAGTCTAAGTCCTAAGTCTTTTTCATTCTCTTTGTGACTTTGTGTTGCCTCTATATTGATTGCTTCCACAAACACCTTACCCCAGACTATAGTGCTCTCTATGGTCTATAGTACTTTGCCAATATACTGTAGTGCTCTCATGGTCACTCTTTTAATTTAGAGACCTTGCACAAGCAATCATCTATGCAGGCCTGTGACATGATGAAATTTAAAATTTTATAGCTTTCCATAACTTGTGAGATCTAGCCAGTAAAACTTTTGTCCTAGAGGAACATTTAACAAGCTGCCTTATGTATGCACCTCATGTGGGATTGGATTGTGATTAGCAAGTATGTAACTAATATATTTGGGATCTGAACTTTTTTTGTCTTAACTATGTTTCAGGTGCTGTGGAAAACAGTGGACAACGCCTTCAATTGTGGAGACAAATCGGCTCTGATGGATACATTAGCGAGCAGTTGCATAATGTGAGTCCTAATTTTGCTTTCCAAGCAACAATATCAAACTGAATATTCACATAGACCTGTCTAGTTCTTACTGTTGTTATGTAGGCCAAGGTGCTTCATAGAAACGAGGTCAGGTGCAGATTTATATGTGAAGTCCAGTTAGTTGTTGTTCGGCTCTGTTATTTCTAAACGGGGGGGGGGGGGGGGGGGGGGGGGGGAGGAGGATTTTAGTAGACAACACATTTTTCATGAATTCCTAGTCACTTGGTCTCTACTTTGATGCAATCATGCAATTATCGCTTGTTCATGTACCTGCGATCTAGTAGATGTTTTTTGCTTGTAAAGAGAGCTAGCATATGCTACTTTATGTTTCCTTTCACCATATATAGATATAAGGGAATCCTTTTCTTGCAGGTGAAAAGGATCAAACTGCTTCTGCAGCACAAGACACTTTTCAACTACATTAGGTAATATTCATCAATCTCAGATTTGTACTGTCAACCTCATATTTGTACTGAATGCTATATAGAAGAGTGACTTTGCTGCAAATTTGGATCTGAATGCCATATACAGTGACTTTGCTGCAAATTTGGATCTGAATGCCATATTTAACAAGATTTCTCATGACTCGATATTTTCTTATTTTGGCTGTAGGATATGGAGATAAATTGATGTGTAGCAGCTACCGTGTATTGTTGTCTAAGAGCTTGTAGGAAGTAGTAATTAATAAACTTCTATCTATTTCCTATATGCTAGTTGCATGAGCATTGTAACTTGGTCTGCATTATTTTACAAGGCCTTTAGAATGTAGCTTAAGATTTATTGACCATTGAACTATCTAATGTATGAACAACTTGGATGATGATTATATGTAACTTCTATCTATTTCCTATATGCTAGTTGCATGAGCATTGTAACTTGGTCTGCATTATTTTGCAAGGCCTTTAGAATGTAGTTTAAGATTTATTGACCATTGAACTATCTAATGTATGAACAACTTGGATGTTGATTATATGTATGACACTTGAGTGTAACATTTGATACTGGCTGGTGTGTGGTTAAAAGGATCGGCTATGGTTTGAATAGTTCACTGGGGTTGTATGCACATTAGAATTCGAATGAAGATTCCCTGATGGTCATTCACTGACAGAGAAAGGCTGGGTCTTCCTTGACAGTACGTAACCGACAGGGAAAGTTTGATCCTTCCCTGACGGTACTGTGATCGACAAGGAAAGTTTGAACCTTCCCTGACGGCGTCGAACCGACAAGAAATATTTTCCTTGACGAAGAAGGAAAAACCAACAGGGGAAAACTCTCCTGATGGTAACTGCCGTCAGGAAATGGTCCCTGACGGTTTTCGGTCAGGGAAGGTAGACTTTTCCTGACAGTTCATTCCTGACGGCTGATCCCTGACGGTAACCGTGAGGAATAGTCTTCCCTGACGGTTTTGGCCACTTTCCATGACGGTTCTGGCTGTCAGGAAAAAGGTTGCCTGGGGTAGTGTATTCATGATTTATATTTCCAATGTTTGACCCAAACTTTATCCAAAACGACTTTATTTTTTAGTACGGAGGGAGCATGCATTACGTATCTTAATGGCTGGCCGTAACCTGGTCGCCATTCGCCATTGGTGCATCTTGCCCATCGCCTTGGAGGTTGTCAGGTCGATAGATAGCCAGGGATGATGCAATCATCAAATTAACCATCTCAGTTTCCGCTGTAACGATCAACCGCGAGGGGGCAATGCATGGAAAATGATTGATACAAACACAGGACGCATGCCACCATGCATGCATGCAGAGATATCTCGTGCACCTTGCAGTTGCAGACCTTGCCACTACGGCACCACTCATGAGATTTCATCTGGCAGATTATGAACAAGCTAAGGGCTAAAGCACGCCGGTGTGTAGCCTCCCAGCGCAGGCACAGGGAAGATCGGATCTTAATTTGCGCCTGTCAACTGCAATGGCCGGCCTCATGTGGAGTTGTGGACGATGCTTCTCCATAGGCCTCATACAGACGATGCCTGTCCACGGGCCTCACTGCACACATATACAGATCACGACAGAACCTGCCGGCACAGGCGTCGCCGAGGCGCCGACTCGCCTGTACCGATCGGCTGATTCTGGCACTTAACTTGAGTTAGAGGCGCCACATGCAGGTTAGTGTTTTGGTGCCCCCATTAGAATCCGATCCTGCTTGTGTCTCCACATCAATCCTCAAACTCTGGCATCGCGAGATTCTCATGCCTACCACAACAACTTCACCATCCGCAACACAGCTCGTACCGCTGGACGCTGGAAGGAGAATTGGGACGCCACGGAGAGGAACGGGAGAAGCTTGTTGAAAAAGCAATGTCCTCTGTTAGATTAGATGAGTTCTCGGAAAACAGAACATAAAACACGGCAATTTTGGTAAACCATTTAGGCAACTGTTTAATTTATAAATTACATAATGGCAATGGTGGGTAATTTTTAGAAAATCAAATTGATTGATCCAATGGTTATTATCGCTAGTGATGATTAAACCTTATTAAATTGATGGCCGGATGTTTTTTTATTAATGTGAGAATTTCTAGAATTTATCTTTTTTTCTAGCGTGTCTTGTGAGAATTAACGTGGTGCCTCCGTTGGGGCCTCCAATTAGTAATAGTAAGATAGATTCGTCTTGTAAATTAGTCTCAATTTGTGCAATTAGTTTTGTAATTAGTCTATATTTAATACTCTAAATTAGTGTCAAACATCCGATGTGACAGGAACTAAATTTTAGTAGGGGAAACCAAACACCCCCTAAATATAGGAAATAAAAAAACTGGTGTGCAGATTTCTAGCTTGGCCATATTACCCCTCGAGTTCCATCAGGGTCAGTAATTTAAAAAGACAAAAAAGTGTTTTACAAATTTATGCATAAACTTAGGATCACAACTCATTGAAATTGCTCATCTTGGTTTTCCCTTGTTTTCTTATAGATAGTGGTAATCCTAGGAAGCGAGCGTCCGTCCGCTCGAACGCCGCTTGCTCCACTCCGCTCCGCACGCTTCAGTGCTTCATGACTTCTCAAAAAAAAAGCATCGCTCGCCTTCTCCATCGCAGGGGTTACCCACCGCGGCCTTCTCCACTGCGGCAGCGCCGCACCCCCATCCACCTCATCCGTCGCAGAAGAGGAGGCAAGGAGGCCTGCGCCAGCTTAGGGGTCCGTCTCGTTACACCAGGATGAAACCAGTGGCATTTGAATATGACAGGAGTAAGAGGTTTGGAACCATAAAATGATAGTTCGTAGATTTCTTCAATTCTTCCATAATAGTCGAGTCCATCAGTGCCGGGCATAACAACTCCGCTGTTTGTGGTTTGTCGATTGGGCCGACTCTGCTCGTAGCTTGCTGTGTGAAAACGATATCCATTCACGTCATAACCGGTAAATGACTTGACCCTAACGGCACAGCCGTTTGCAACCTATCTCAACTCATCACTTATAGGCGCATCAGTTTGGGCTTTCTGTTTGAACCAACAAATGAAATCGGGGCTCCCTGGTCCCGCACCCCGTGAAAGAAGGGTATCATTTTCTTGCGGGGTAGGTTGCCTTGATCCATGCCCGGATGGACGAAGAAATTCCCTGTACCAACGAGAAACAAGGGGGTTGGATGAAGAAACAAGGACATACGGCGAAATGAAACAAGTTCGTTCAGAACTTACCGAATGAACGGTTGCACCTCGACAAGGTTGGTCAACACATATAGCATGATACTGCGCCACTCTTCATTTTTCAATTGCTTAGTGGTCGATGCACTTGCGCTTCCGAGTTGCCCTTGGAAAAGGCTGAGGTTCGATTCATTTTCGCCAGCATTGTAACGAGGGGTGCATTATAAACGTTAGAAGTTTCTCAGTGTAGTATTTCTCTGTGAAGTTCGACACCTCCTCTAGAATGTATGCCTCTGCAATGGGAGCCTCAATTCTGGCTTTATTTCTACATTTTTTGCGAAGAGTCTTCAGACATCTCTCGATTGGATAGCACCAACGGTTCTGCACGCCCCCCCCCCCATCCGTGCCTCATATGGGAGGTGCACAATCAAATGCTGCATCGACAAGAAGCAGGCGGGTGGAAAGATCTTCTCCAACTTACAGAGCAACACGGGTGCCGCTTTTTCCAAGTCATCAATGACGGTCCGAGAGAGCTCGTTGGCACAAAGGTGGCGGAATAAGTAGCTCAACTCTGTCAGCACTTGCTAGACATGCTCCGGGACATAGCCTCGAACCATCGCCGGAAGAAACCGCTCAATCCATATGTGGTAGTCATGACTCTTCATCCCGTTGACTCGCAGGGTGCCTAAGTTAACTCCCCTCTTTAGATTTGCTGCATACCCATCAGGGAACATTAGCTTCTTGATCCATTCAAGTACTTCCCTCCTTTGGTCCTTTTTCAAGACGAAATTGGCCTTAGGCCTTCTCCAGGTCTTGCCACGACTAGGAGGTTGCATCTCTTGATTTGGTCTATCGCACAACGTTGCCAGGTCTACTCTAGCCTTTGGGTTGTCCTTAGACTTTTCAGTGTCCATGAGTGTTGCCCAAAGTGCCTCGGCGACATTCTTTTTAGTGTGCGTTACATCAATGTTATGTGGTAGAAGAAGGTCATCGAAATAGGGGAGCCTCGTCATGCCCAAGATATGAGTCCACATATGCTGCTCACCATATCCCACAAAACCACCTTCTTCATTGGGCACGAGAGCACCTATCTAAGCATGAACCTCAACACCAATCAACATCCGTGGTGCAGGGTTTGTCACTTTGACACCTTTCGTAAAGTTCTTGATGTCTTGTCTGAATGGATGGTCAAGAGGTAGGAATTGACGGTGTCTGTCGAACGACGAATACTTGCCACCCTTCTGCAACCAAATAAACCTCATACCTTCCTTGCATATTGGGCATGGGAACTTCCCGTGAACACACCAGGCGCAGAATATCCCATACGCCAGGAAGTCATGCAGGGAGTAGTGGTACCAAACGTGCATTTTGAAGGTTGTCTTTGTAGCTCGATCGTATGTCCATACCCCTTCGTCCCAAGCACGGACCAATTCATCAAACACGGGCTCCATGAACACACCCATATTACTCCCTGGGTGTCCAGGAATTATCAACGACAAGAATACGTTATGTCGTTGAAAGGAGACACCGGGGGGGAGATTAAGGGGGATAACAAAGACGGGCCAACATGTGTATGGGGCAGCCATCATTCCATAAGGATTGAACCCATCTGTTGCCAACGTGACACGTACATTACGAGCCTCATCTGCTTTGTCACGATGTTTGTCATTAAAGCGGATCCAAGCTTCACCATCGGATGGATGTACCATCTTGTCAGGATTGTACCGTTTGTCATTTTTGTGCCATGTCATTTGTTTCGTGGATTCCTCGGTCATGTATAGCCGTTGGATCCTCTGTAGGAACGGAAGGTACCGTAGGATTTTCATGGGGATCGTAAGTTGCCTCTTCTGGCCATCATCAGAGTCTACCTCCAGGTACCTGGAGGATTTATACTTTGGACAGAACTTTGCATGCTCGTGTTCTTTCCAAAATAGGGCGCACCCTTTCGGACAAGCATGTATCTGCTCATACGGCATCTTAAGTGCTCGAAGGAGTTTCTGTGACTCGTACATGCTCTTTGGTAGAATGTGGCCCTCCGGAAGCAGGGTGCCAATCACGGCCAACATCTTATCGAAGCCAGGTCGACTCAAGTTTAACTCGGACTTCAACCCCATTAAGCGTCCAATGGCATCCAGTTGAGACACCGTTGACCGATCGTGAAGGGGTTTCTGTGCCGAGTCCATCATGTCGTAGAACGCCTGTGCAGCTGCCTCCATCTCCTCCTTCTCACGTCCCTCATCGAACTGTCCTTGGTGAAAGTCATCTAACATGTCTGCTACCCCTGCATCAGCATCAAAAGCCTCCACCCGTGGTCTCACCACCTCCTCTCTCATACGATGGGCTTCACCATGATGGACCCACCGGGTGTAGTCCGGCGTAAATCCATTCTTCACAAGATGTTTACCCATTTCCACCTTGTTTACCCTTCTTCTGTTTCCACATTTGCTGCAGGGACACAAAACTAGGTAATGTCCTTTAGCAGCGTTGCCAAATGCACTGTTCAAGAAAGCATCGGTCTTGTTCATCCATTCCGTGGTGTAATCACTCTGACTTCTCTAGCCCGTGTACATCCACTGACGGTCATCCATCCTCTAACATATGTATCAGCGAGTAATGTAACCATCAATTACATCTACATGGTGTTCCTACTGTCTAATAGGTGAGGATAGGTCCTAATCCCACCCGTAGATGCGTAGATGAGGTTAGTTTCCATGCTCTACTCCTATCCGAGACAGAATTTCGGTAGCACCTCCCCGCTGTTCTCCAGATACACGTCCTGCCAAAGAAGAGTATGTATCCGGAGAACAACAGGGAGGTGATGCCGAAACTCTGTCTCGGACCAGAGCAGAACATGGGAACTAACCCATCTACACATCCGCGGGCTGTCCAAAAAGCGTGGACAATCCGAAATAGATACGGTCATAGATATGCAAAGATCTGCATACCTCCAACCGTATCTCTTTCGAACGGGAGACGCCTAACTGGGTTACGCGATCTACGACCATGATACGAAAAGAGGGGTTATACCTAGGGTGGCGGCGGAGTCAGGCTAGCGGGGCCGTGGCGGGTCGGTGCAGTGGAGACGACGCGGTGCAGGCAGACCGGCACGGTGGTGAGAACTTCGACTCAACTCCGACGGGCTCTTCTCTACAAAAATGGAACAAAATACTGTCATTTACAAAAAATTTCGGTAGAACCTCCCCTGCACGGTGAGGTTTCCAAAACCTACAAAAAACAACGGCACGATGGCTGACAAGCACATATGGCTCAAGAGAAGCCATGTAGTTTGGATATCAATCCATGCAGAAGAATATATCCAAGTAGTACCACTACTTGTACTACTACTTTCACTATTGCTACTACTACTACCATTGGTTCTACTACTACTAACACTATTGCTACAACTACTACCATTAGTTGTACTACTACTACTACCACTACTTCTACTACTACTACCTCTAATTCTATGTAACACCCGGTTTCAAGGACAAAGCCGAAAACACCATATGTGAGCCCTAGAAATCAAATCTCACATATAGCTACAAATGAAGGGGCAGTATCAATTCATAATGCTTAATATATAGCGAACTTAGCAAAAGAGATAACCTTAGAAAGCAATCAACGGATAGGCAACTCTGATCTCCGGGTGCAGACTTCACTCCACTGGATCCAACTGACTGGTTGATCACAGGCCTAACTCCTTCAGACTCTAGCAAACTGATATCCAGCCTGAGGTGTGGGGGAAATTGCAAGGGTGAGTCCATGTCGTACTCAGTAAATATAACATGGGGTTTATGAGGTTCAAATAGCTGACACTGGTTGAACTGCAAGTAGCTTTTAAGTGTATGATCAAGTTTTAGCATTTATTAGCAACAAGGTAGCACCATAGTTCCCATAACACATGATCATTATACAAGAACAATAAATAGCTCAAAACAACTCAGTTAAGCATAATTAAACAAGTGCTCATCTTTGGCGTAAGAATCCCTTGGCCCCTCGTGACCGTGAGCACGGCTGATATATCAGTTTATTAAACTCTGCGTAGAGGTGTACACTTTTACTGTGAGTCATGATTCTCAAATGCCCGGGTTAGCTAGGCCCAAAACACAGAGAACCATATAAAGCCACTCAAAAGTTCATCTAACCGGGAAGGGCCGCAGGGTCATCGGATATAGGAACCCCCCTTCCAAAAATAAAAGGCCGCTTCCATAGCTAGGCTCAACAGGACAGAGGTTGTCCTATACCCAACTCACAGTATCCTCTAAGCCGGCTAGAAAAGGTCTTCTAAGCAACTAGAGCCAGAGCCATGTAGCCCTCATAGATGTACTATAAGTCCTGGATGATCACTTACAAATGAGTCCTCATGGAGAGGGAATTTAACCCTCCTGTTGTTGCTAACAAGTCATCTTTTATAGTTTATAGCTCAATTATTAATCAAGTATCAAGATCATGGTCAATGTTCAGCACTAGCATAAATGATACCCAAATGCATATATCCCGGGGTTTCAAGGTATTCAGTAAACAATTTCTAGGGGATCCAATAAAGGTGACAATGAGGACACATGCATATGAAATTCAGTGATTAAAGTGAAATAGGACATCAAGGATGATCCCATGCTATACTTGCCTTAAACTTGCTTTACACCCAAAGCAACTTGCTTCGAGGAGCATCAACTTCATCTTCCATTCTACAGCTTCGGGCGCTCAGCTTCTGATCTTCAACGCTCTCAATCGGTTCTTGTCTACTCGAAACAAGCACCACACATAGGCAAACATACAAGAAACAAAGTAGACTAAGACAACACACCACACAAGAGAAAACATCGTACTAAACGAGAACTCGTTACTACGACCGCGAGCGCTCTGGAAACGACTACCGAAAGCTTTATATTATTAAAGAAAAACAGCTACAAGCTTTACTGATATTAATTAAGAAAAACTATGTGAGAATAATTAATTCAGATTAATCATAACAAATTTAGTCTGAAAAGTCAAGTTTAAGCTAATCATATTTTATTAATCAACATGTCTCATATTATATAGAACATTTAAACTTTACTTTAGAAATATAAAACATGTGAGAGCAACTAATAGAGCATTTATATTATGTCTCATAATTGATCTAAGTAAGTCATAATTAAAAAGACATTAATGCTGGCATAAGTCATATTTTATAATTATAAAAGATTATACTTATGCTTTAAGTTATTTAAACATTTAACACGAAAAGATAAAGAACATATAATAACTAAACGAAAGCACTTATGTTTCAAGATTAAACTAAATCACTTATAAATCAAGAGAGATTAAGGGTGACATTAATTAGATTTACAATAATTTATAAAAGACCGAAGTATATGCCTATGTTACTTTTAATTAGAAACTCAATTGCATAAGCACAAATCAAATTAATTTTTACTTATAAAATTCAAAGATGTGAAACATGATAAATTTTCCTACTAATGTGTACCTCATGATCAGCACGGTCGTAAAAGAACAAGAACGAAATTAAACTGATTGTTTTTAATTGGGAAACCACTAACTAATTATTAATGTAATTAGTATTAGGTTAATAAATTCATAATTAACTGACATGATAAACTTTACTACTACTGCGTAGAGCACAAAATTACGAAACTAACGCAACTAGAATCGCTCGAAACGGAGTTAAGACGATGAAACGGTAAAGGATTAACGATCGGTGGCAAAACTGTAAATACATCATCTTGTACCTCTGGCCTCCTCCATCTGGACGTATGTGGCCATGGCAAAGAGGTTGCCCGCTGCTGCTGTGTTCGTGCAGGCAGGGAAGGGAGGGACTCGGCAACGATCGTCTAGGCGCGACGACGACGCAGCATGTGAGGTCTTTGGCGGCAGCGGTTGTCGTCGAGATCGGCGAGAGGAAGAGAAAAATATAATTTACTACACGAGAGATTTTCCAAACTAGGGGCTCCCTATACGGTAGTTTTGGTGTACTTTACCCAAGGTGTTGGTTGATATATAGGAAGAAAAATTCCCCACATCTACATCAACTAGCAATATGGTACTAATTGATGTTGCGCCCTCCACCTTTACTAATAGGCCTAATTAGTTATTAAAGCCCATTAGTAAATAAAGACATGGGCCTTTGGGCGTGAGAAAATCTTAGATATTTTATTATTTTCAGAATTAATTAATTTCATGGATAAAATAATTCTAGAAAAGTCTAGAATTAATATTTAAGCCACGAAAAAAATACTCTGAGACCTCCGAAAATTTGGAGAAAATTCTCAGAGTCACTTTGGAACATGATGAACCCAAATAAAGTATTTGGAGCTCATGAAAAGATATTTTGGAGCATTTAAAAATTAGATTATGCTCACAAACAAGAGGGAACAAGTTTCAGAAAAAACCAAAGAAATTCTCGAGATATCCATGGAGATAGGTTGATGAATAGTGAGCAGGAAGGAGTGATTTGGATTTCATGGAAAAGATTTTAGGATACTTCTTAAGCAAATATTAAGTTGGAAAACAAGGAATTTGATCCGTGAGAAAGACTAAGAATTGCTGGAGAAAGAAGATCGACTTACTAAACGTATTTAAAAAAAATCTTTTCTCACAACATGAAATAAATCAACAACCAAGCATCACATCAAGCAATAGCTCGTCAAATTAATTTGGAAAAGCTTGAAAATTCACATTTTTCCTATAACTAAATTTACGCTAGTTCAAACTAAGATTGATAAATTTTATCCAAATATCAAAACATTTATTTTAATTAGTGTTTTCTATGCACAACCCAAAATTAGAAATTTTGGGGTGTGACATTCTACTACTAATACTACCACTAGTTGTACTACTACTACTAGTACAACTAATACTACTACAACTACCACTACCTCGACAATAATAAGTGAGAAGGCATACCTGACGGGCGCCGGGGTAGGGGCGGGAGGCGTCGGGATCGGGCGGAGTCGGGGACGGGGTCGGGCGGTCCACGGGGCGCGGCCGGGGGCAGGGTGCGGCCGTGAAAAGGGCGCGGCCGGGGCGCAGGGCCGGCCGGGGTCAGGGCGACGTGGCCGGGGGCACGGCGTGGCCGGCGGCAGGGCGCGCGGGTAGCGGGCGGCGCGGCCGGGGTCAGGGCCGGCCGGGGTCAGGGCCGGCCGAGGGCACGGCGCGCGGGCAACGTGACAACGTGCACGAAATCTTCTGAAATTTTTATCATAGCCTCCACATATGATATCACGACATCTCAACAAGTTTCATAATTTTCGGACTTCGTTTGCTTTTTATAGAATTTAAAAACACTTCACACGCAATTTCGCGGACATGTTTCGTGAACAAGATGTCCGAAATTTTGGGTCCGTTCCTGGATACGGCCTCTCACAACACTCACTAACATGACTATCAATTTTCGAATCATTAAACTCAATTATTCGTACCACGTGCAGTTCAAATTTCTATTTTTCGGAAAAATTCAAGTAAACGAAATAAAGTAACTAAATATATCAAAAAGCCACAAAAAATTCCCAAATTGTAACTAGGAGTTCCTAATGCTTTAAAACTGCTTCACAAAAAAAAAAACAAAAAAAAACAAAAAAAAACTTTGCCGAGTGCCGGGGCATGGCACTCGGCAAAGGGTGTCTTTGCCGAGTACCAGGCATCAGGCACTCGGCAAAGAGTGTTTTAATTTTTTTTTAAATTTCCTCTTTGCCGAGTGCATCCACAGGAGCACTCGGCAAAGAAATTATAAAAAAAATTAAATCTTTGCCGAGTGCCGTGGCAGGGGCACTCGGCAAAGTATTTTTTTTAAAAAAATTTCTTTGCCGAGCGCCAGATCTGAGACGCTCGGCAAAGAATTTAAAAAAAAATTAAATCTTTGCCGAGTGCCAGATCTGGGGCACTCGGCAAAGAAATTAAAAAAAAATCAAATCTTTGCCGAGTGCCTAACAGCAGGCACTTGGCAAAGAAGGCCGTGACCAAACGCCGTTTCGCGGGCAGCCTATGCCGAGTGTAGATATTTTGCCGAGAGCCTGGCACTCGGCAAAGAAGTCCTTTGCCGAGTGCCCATGTTTGTCGAGTGCCCGGCACTCGGCAAAGAACTCTTTGCCGAGTGCAACACTCGGCAAAGAAGATCTTTGTCGAGTGCCCGATTTTTGACACTCGGCAAAAGTCTCTGTTTCCAGTAGTACTCCTCAAACTTTCGCACAACATAAATACGTTCCAAGCTTATTAGAATGTACGAACCACAGAAAGGTCCAGAAACTAAATAAACCAGATAATACCCCGCGCGTTGCTGCGGGAATTTATAATACTACGTACAAAAACATTATGGTACATGTAAGAAGATCTAAGCTACAAATTCCCTGTAGCAGTGAAATCAAACTGCCTCATGCAAGTGAAAGTTCAATTAAATATAGACTGCACAATGCATCTGGTGAGCCAGGTATACATGTCATCTTCCCTACTATATTTTTCTTTTTTTACCGTGCTTGATCTTCAAGGCCGGAGGCTCTCTGCTTGCTCGTGGACTCGAGCCGCCCCCGCTCGGAGTCTTCCCGAACCTGCCATTGCCCATGCGGTATCGCGTAGGAACGCTGCCGCTCTCGAAAGAATGCAAAACAAAAAATAAGATAGACACAGGCATGGAAGTAAAGAACATGCAGACTGCAAGCAGAAAGTAAAATGCATTCTACCATATGAATTGGTGCAGTATAAGTCCTTTTTTTATGGTAGCTTCTTTTCTGTTTTTTCTTTGTTGGCCCATATCTTCCTCAGTCTGCTGCACGATATACAAATTAGCCAGCTAATGTGCTATGTCTATATCTGAAATCAACTTTACTGAATTTATGATATGATTTTGGGAACGAAAAGACGACTCAGTTGCTCTTGAATTAACGCCTACCAAGCTCAATTTAGCGTCAGTATTTCAAAAGTGGCAGCAACATTAAGCGAGCAAATTCAACAACATTCGCAAAGCCTAAATACCATGCCTAATTGATGTATACAGTTATAAGCACCTCTCAACCTGAAATTCTAATGGACTGTGACTTTCAGTATAACTGTGAGGACTAAGGACATGCTAGAAGGAATGTAAAATTCTAATGTCAATCGGAAGCTCATCCACAGAACAACCTGAACAATCTGGATGCCCAAACTACAATTCCAGATCAGAGAAACGAGCTCCAAACTGAAACTCAGATCCTAACTGACTCAGATCCTAACTCGTACAGCGAATCAAGAACAGAAGGAATCCGGATCACGATAGGGAGGGTTGAGTCTGAGATGCAATGGAAAACTACGGACCTGATTCTTGTCAGCGAGCCTGAGCGCGATTCTAGAGACGGGGAGTGTTGTCTCGTAGATGGAGAAGTGGTTGATGCACCCGTTGCGGAGGAAGCGCGAGAGGACCTATCCGTTAGCCGGGGAGAGGGGGCCGTGCGCCATTGGGAAAGGTCCCGAGGATCACGATGGGCGAGGGCGACGGTGCGATCGCGCGGTTGCGACAGCGAGGGTGGAGAACGGCGGCGGTGCGCTGGGATTGCGAGGCCTCGTCCATTCGTCGAGGGCGACGGCGCGGCTGCGACAGCAAGGGAGAGAGCGACGATGGCGCGGGCTACGAGAGGGGGAGGAGATCGGGAGCGCCCGAGATTCTGATCCGGGCACGGGCTACCCGGCGGCGTAGGGCGGGCGGGATTTTTTTTTGGTGGATGAAGCAAGGCGGCGTAGGTTGCGGCAGATGCCACGGCCAGGGATGAGTGGGAGCGAGCGGCTTTGGTGTTGGATGGAATAGTTATGAATGTTTTAGTTGTAGAGATGGTGATAATAATGTCTACCGCGGCGTCTCTCTGTTTCATCTGTGATCTGGGCTCACAACATGCGCTTTTACGAATTAAATCTACATGTGCTCGTGCGTCCAACGTTGGTACAGAGTTTGATTCTAATAAGCAGATGACACGACCAATATATAAATCTTGGAGTTACGAGTTATTTAAGTGACCATAAACAAGGCTTATGTTATGTACGACGCTTTGACGGGAATTGGCTCGCCGCTCACGGCTCACCGCTCACCGCAGGCATTTCGGCGGGCGAGCACGACGGGTGAACAAATCGGGCTGCGGCGGTTGCTGTCAGGTCGCGCACCTTACAGACCGCTACGCCCAATGTCCAATGGGCGCGCTTCGGGCTCCGGCACGACGAGAAAGAAGAGGCGTCTCAGGCGTGAGCCAGCAAAGAACGCAAGTGCGATTCGATCCTCTCGGGCCTCGGCGATCGCCCGTCTCGCTCGCGTGCTGCCGCAACGCAGCTCGCAGCAGTGGGAGGCAGTCATGTTCACGTCACCGTATCGTGCGTGGGCTAACGCGTGCTGCTAAAATTTAGGGCCGTTTGGGCCGTCTCCAGCCAAAACAGCTCCAAATGTGGCTTCACCTGTGGAGCAGCTTCACTCGTGGAGCTAAAACCGTTTTTTGAACCGTTTGGCAAAACAGCTTCTCTTTATTGTTGGAATGTGTGAAATACCCATAATACCCTTTCTCTTTTCTTTTTTTTTTCTTTTCCTTTCTCACTTTATTTCCATTCTCTCTCCACCTTATCTCTTCTCCCCACCGTGTCCTCATCTTCTCTCTCAGCTGTAGCCGCTCGTCCGTCTGCTCCGCATCCTTATCTTCCTCGAGCTCCCGACCTCGCAGGCTCGCAAATGGCGTGGAAGTGCGTCGTCTCGGCCACAGGCCGTTGCCGCACCTCTGTGCCGCCCTTGCCGGCCATCACGTCTCCTCCAACCACCACAGCCTCGCCCCGCGCTCCGGCGAGCTTGCCTGGCCGCCTGCGCCTCGCCGGCACTCCTGCTTGGCTTCTCCGCCACCTCTACCTCGCCCGGGCTCCGGCGTGTCTGCTCAGTCTGCCTCCGCCTCGCCCACGCTCGGAGGAAGGGCAGTTTGGGGAGGGCCCACATGCCTGGACGGAGGAGCCGGAGGAAGCCTGTATTTTCAGCTCCGGCTCTCTCTCGTGCCTCCTCTCAGCGCGTTTTTCGGGGCTTCTTCGAAGGAGCGGAGCGGTAAAGACCCGTTTGGTTGGCGACGAGGTAAAGCGGTTCCGGGAGCGCTACCAAACGGCCCCTTACTCGTGCTGAACTGCTCAAGAGGCGCAAATACTAGGCAATAGTTGGTGGTTGGCCTGCCTGGGTGGCTTCTTGTGCATGGCAGCACGTGTACGACACAGAACGAACGCTAGGGGCCTATGGGAAGAACAGAAAAGGCATATGCTGCCTCTATGCCTTTCGCGGTGCTGGGGCTTACGTGGATGGATAAGGGCAACGCCAGGAGAAGGAGATGTCACGTGTCTGGTTGACAAATTGGAGGAAGTGGTCGTGGCGCTTTTTTCTTGTCAGCCGGTTAATATATGCGTACTCGTACGTATATGGCTTCTTCACAGGCAAAACAAGAGCGCAAACCAGCAAACACTGCACGTACGTACGCTCGCTGGGGCCTTTTTGGCCCGCGGTTTCTGCCCCTGCCTCGGCTCTGCAAGACCTGCTGTGTGTCGTGCCTTGTGGGCTGTGGCAACGACGGGGAAGCTGCATGTCGGTGGGCGGTTCACACTTCACACCGACGTCCAGTCCGTTCCACAGCGCAGAGCCCAGGCCGCAGCAAAAAGAAAAAAAATGTTGCAGCAGGTTCTAATAGCAGCTCTGAGTACACTGAAAATTTGATACAGCATATTTATTCGAATAGAAAATAGCTCGGGTGAACATAAGAGCCGAAACCGTCTGGCCCACAGTCAAGTGAAGTTGTGTCTTGTGGCGATGGGCTCTGTTGTAGTCTTACAAGCATTGAAGCCAACTACATTTGAGCTGCACCACGGTTCATGCAGAAACTTGGATCAGAAACATCAATAATTCTACTTAATCTTCGTGCACATATTATGCTTACAACCATAAATTATCCGATGACCAAAGTGCTTATTTCCTAGTGAAGAATCATAAAAGGATAGATGTGCCATAGACTCTCAAGTGACAGATTATAAACAAGCGACTTATGTACAAATCAGACGAAGGAACCAACCATCGATGCAGCACAGTACATGTTACATCAAGATAGGACATAGGAGACTAGAAAACAGAGTATCGACTGGTGGCCAGAAACAGAGTTGGTGCAGCCAGTGACTGAAAAAACCTACGTCCGATATATAATGGATTCAATGGAAAATCAGTACGTGCTAAAACAGGTTTGGTAGTTTCATCATTGGTAATTCATACATCAGCATAGATGTTCGCATAATGGAAATGCAACGGTGCTGTACCAGAAATGTCTCTTAGACCATTCCATGTAGTCAGGACTCAGGAATCACAAAGTTATTTGTTTGACGGAAAGTGGGCTAACACATTTTTCAAAATATGTGCAGTCGAATGGCTGACACGCACGAGCAGCAACAGTGACACCATCAGTTAGGATAGAACAGAACATGTTGGGGAGAGTACTTACACTGTACGCATGCAGATCCAAATTCGTATCTCTTTAAGACACATTATTGTCTCCCCCTGAAAATTCGGATAAAGCTAATAATTAATTGAGTAGAGACAAGCAAGTGCTGTGTGTGTGTGTGTATATATATATATATATATATATATATATATATATATATATATATATATATATATGACAAAATGGAGACAGAACTGTAACAAAACAAATAATGAGATACTAATTTGATCGGAACTGTACAAAATTCTCGTCGTACCTGATTAATATGATCTATGCATATCAAGCGTGGGATGGTTGGGATGATCCTTGCATGCGTCTCTCAGTGGTGCAGCCAACGCAGCATCGCTCTCCATAGCAGGCATGCCACGAGAGACGATCCGCACTCTGAGTTCCCGAAGGGAAGGCAGGTACTCCAAGCCAATATTCCCACAGTAGTCATGGTAGTTATCTTTTAGGGCCCATAAATAGACATTAAAATAAAGCACTTCAAGATTTGGCATCACGCTAGAGGGTACAACTTTTCTGGAGTCATTGCTGTTTCTAGAGGCAATGGGCGTAGCATCTTCTCCATTCCATATATGCAATGAAACGCTAGCGTCCTCCTCATCGTGCTGCTCAAACTGGACCATTTGATTGATCTCAAAGTACCTCAACTTCTGGAAGAAGCTGCGATCACTGGAGTCAATATTGCTTGCTGTTACCGTGGACTCTGTTGTCAGGTTGAGATAACAGAGCACCGGTAACCTAGCAAGGAGTTTCAGATCCTGCTCATCCATAGTAATCACAAACAGTTCCAAGTGGGCCAGGATGGGAAGAGCTAATGGATTAATGCATGACGGCAATTTGGACAATCTAATTTGATGCCATCCCAAATAATGGAGAGGTCGTGGGAGCACAAAGCCTACTGCTTCCCACATGGCTGTATCCGCCAACCAAGGTGAACTATGCACCTTTATATACTGGAGCTTTTGCATATTGCTTAGAGACTCCACAAAATCTCTCTGCATGCTCTCGTCCGTCCCTTGAGTGCCGAACACGAGCACCCTCAGTTCTTGCAGGCTGGCAAGCTCCTTGAAAAATCTCTTGGGCTTATCACTGCAACCAATAATTATTCTTAGCTCCTCCAGGGAAACCAGCTTCCCAATGCCATCCGGTACCCCGTATTGAGCACATAGCCGGACCAGATCTTTTAGTTGCACAATGCTAGCTGGCAACGTTCCGCCCACATCGAGTGTTTGCAGTAACTTTAGATTCCCTAGTTGTATGGGGAGCTCAAGGGAACTACCGTAGAATCTTATCCTAAGGTACCTCAAGTGAAGTAAATCACCAAGATGCTCAAGGTGGCAACCTTTCTCAAATCTGCAGTCTACTATGTCTAGCACGCGCAAAAGTTTAAATCTCAAAAACTGGTCCCGGCTATCAATAAAACACATGAATGCAGTATATGACCTCACTTTTGGCATCCCAATAACCATTGCTTCAGAATTATTGTGCTCGGCTATTCTATTTTGGTGGGTTAACCGACGGGCATTGCTTGGTGCAGGTGTTCCTTCCACATTGCCTCCTAATATAGCAATAAAGTTTTCTTCAGATGAAAGCTTACGCATCAGATCAAGAACCATATCATGAACACGACAGCCTGATACTGTTCCATCCAAGTCGTTCTCCACCACCTGGATCAAGCTTCTATTAATGAGATCGTTGAAGTATCTTTCTCCAAGCTCAAATAATCTTGTACCTTGTTTCCCATCGATAAATCCTTCAGCTACCCACTTCCATATCAATAAATCCTTTCTGATCACATAGTCTTCTGGATATGTACTTAGATATAGTAAGCATGTCCTCAAATGTGGAGGCAGATCGTAGTAGCTAAATGAAAGTACTGTCATAGTCTCTTCAGCTTCCATATTGCCTTTGGATCCAAAACCAATAGAGTTCAACACCTCAGACCATTCATACTTTTGTTTACCGGCCAACAAACTAGACATTGTCATGATTGCTAATGGTATACCACCACATTTCTTTACAATTTTATTGATGACATCTTCTGGTTCCTTATCATGGTACTTCCCCTCTGCACCAAATATCCTTGTATAGAGTAACTTCATGGAGTCATCATCAGAAAGTGGTTTTAGCTTGTAAACGTCACCAGCTTCATTGGCAACATCAAACTTACGAGTAGTTGTGATTACTTTACTTCCACAATTATTCTCAACAAGTGACAGTTTGATTGCTTCCCAAGTGGGCACATCCCATACATCATCAATAACAATAAAATACCTATCCACATGAAAGTGCAAGAACCATTGGTTAGTAATGTTTGGAGCTTCTGCAGAAGCAAGATATTTACTAAGATTAAAAAAAATCGGTATGACACCTCAAACACATGATCACGCTAGTAAAAAGAAACTATGTGTTGATGTTTCAGAATCTTAATTTTGGGCTAACAATCGGCACTGTAGGAAATCATAGAAGAGGCAATTCAAAAAATTAACCCTACAACTTTTGGAATACTTATGGAAACTAAACACCAATTCAAAGGAGTTATTTGAAAAATCTACATATTTAAGGCCACATTATTATAAAGAACATACGTACCCGAGGGCATGTTGCAACACAAGCTGACCGCCTAACCCTAAAACTGTGTTTTTCCCCTCAAGTTTATAGTTTCAGAAAGAAAATATTCTGAAAATCTAAGGACAATTAATAAATACATTATAGAGTGTTGCCCTTTTATACAGGGAGCGAAGTACATCTTTCGGCATTCGAAAAGAGGAGCTAAAAGCAGCTACGTTGGAGACCACTGAATAAATGGATTTCAACTTATATGTGTGGAGTGGAGAAAATGAATCTCAAGAAGCAATGTGGCATAGATGATATGGAGATAATATATTTTACTATAAGCTACAGCATAGTGGAAACTAGTAGTATCGACTAACTCTGAGCAAGAACATCTTAAAAGGCACTCCGTAATTACAATTTACAATTGGGTTGCTGATGTGTACCTCTTGTTCTCCAGGAATTCTTGGACTTCACGAATTAGGAGTGCCACACCTCTTCCAGTGTTATGAATGTTGTCATACTTTATCTTGTCAAGATCAAAGAGGATGTCCTTGAAAACTTTTACCAAGTCATGATCCCGTCCAACTGAAACGAAAGCTGAACAGTCATACTGCGATTTTAGGCTGTCATACGCCGCTTTGGCAAGAGTAGTTTTGCCCAGTCCCCCAACTCCTACGATAGAAACCTTCTTGGTGATCTTCTTGTCAGGCGCAACATCATCTGGTTGGGATGGATTCAGCATGGATATGAGCTCGTCCCTTGACTTGTCGACACCAATAAGTCGTGTCCCTTCTTTGCACATAGCTTTCATGCAAGGATCAAGAGTTGACGATGTTGCGAGCGGCTTGCACACATTGTCATCAAGTTTGTAATCCTGACGCCTTTTAGCTAGCTCCTCAAGATTCTTCTTGATGTCTTTGATGGCACCAGCAATACCACGGCGAGCCTTGGCTTTGCTGAACACCTTGCCCATCTTCTTCATAGCGCGTTTGAGCCTGCTCGGGTCAGTAGGCTCACCACCATCGACGTGCACGAGGAAGGTGTCGAGGACATCCTCCATATCATAGGATGCCTCCCTGACCTCACGTGCCCACACCTTGACTTGCCCGTTGAGCCGATCCCATGGCACCTCCGCGACCTCGCCGAGGAAGGCATAGATGCTCTCCAGCTCGCTGTGGAGCCACTGCACTTGCTTCTTCACGCCCTTCTGGAGCTTGTATTCATCATGGAGCAGCTGAAGAAGCTTGGGGGCGAGGCTTCCCAGTGCCCCCGTCACCACACTCATGCTTGGTAGTTGGTACTGTGGTGGCAAGGTATGCAGTGGATGCAATGCACAGCCTCACTTGCAAAGAACGTAATGGCTTTCGCACTCTGCACGCCCATTGGCTGGCGCTGCACGACGCACCGCACGCTCACATTAGTACTTTACCAATTCTTTTTTCAATTCACATCCGAGGAGTCCGTAATCACACTCGCCTGAGCAGTGACCCCTTCCTGAAGACTCTGTCCTTGCCATGGATCACCTCTGCCAAGCACAAAGAATAAAGTCATAAAAAAGCAGGATGCCAAATATGTTGCTTTCTAGCTTTGCAGATTCTCCACCTCCAGAATGTGGCTTCCGCGATAAGCCTCTAAAAAGCTTCTAACTTTTAGGGTGCTCTAATTTATCAGTCAAATAACAGGATGCTCTGATTATTGGCATGCAAGGAAAAGACAAGGAACACAATAGCCGAGCCAGGATTATCCAACAATCTCCCCTTAAGACTTGCTCGGCTTACTTGATGATGACGACGCCAATCATGCTGCGTAGTTCAGCGAACCTTGCTCGCGCCAGTGACTTCGTCAGGATGTCTGCGAGCTGTTCCTCAGTGCTCACATGGTCCACGTAGATCTTCCCGGCCTCCACACATTCATGAATAAAATGGAATTTAGTGTCGATGTGCTTACTCCATGGAGAACCGGGTTCCTGCTTAACGCGATTGCGGACTGATTGTCCATCTTCAGCAACGGCGGCTGGACCTTGTCGCCAGTGATGTCGCCCAGCAGCCGTACAAGCCACACGGCCTGGCACGCTCTAGCTGCGCCAGCCATGTACTCCGCTTCGCACGACGAAAGAGCCACCGTCTTCTGTTTCTGGGACTGCCATGAGACTGGCATGTCACCAAGGAAGAAGATCACACCTCCGGTGCTCCTCCGCTCGTCCACGTCCCCCCCCCCCCAAGTCGCTGTCACTGTAGCCCATCAAGGTGTAGCCCGTCAGCTTGTCGTTGGAGCAGCCGAGCTTGGGGTAGCGGATGCCGTAGTTGATGGTGCCGGCGATGTAGCGCAGAATGTGCTTCACGGCGGCGTAGTGATCTTGCTTCGGTTTCTCCATGAACCAACTCACATAGCCCATCGCGAACGTCAGATCTGGCCTCGTATGGACCAGGTACCTTAAGCTCCCCACTAGGCTCCTGTACATCATGGCATCAACATCCGGAGATGAGCTCTTAGCAGAGAGCCTCAGCCGGACCTCCATTGGGGTGTGGCAGGGGTTGCACCCCGCCATGCCTGCTTTCTCCAGCAGCTTGCGGGCATAAGCTGCTTGGCCGAGGGTGATCGCATCCCCTACTTGCTTGACCTCCAGACCGAGGTCGAAGGACAGGAGTCCGAGATCACTCATCTTGAACATGCGCCGCATCTGCTCCTTGAAGGAGTCCACATCTGCCGCCCTCGTGCCTGTGATGATCAGGTCATCAACATAGACCCCGACCACCACGCGCGACGTCGCACCGCCCTTGGTGTACATCCCATGTTCGCTGCTGCACCTCGTGAAACCGACCTCACGCAAAGTGTTGTCGAGCTTCGCGTTCCACGCTCTTGGCGCTTGCTTGAGCCCATACAGCGCCTTCTTCAACCTGAGAACCTTCCCTTCGTGTCCTGCGGCAACAAACCCCGGCGGCTGCCAGACATAAACTTCTTCTTTCAGGTCTCCATTCAGAAAGGCTGACTTGACATCCATGTGATGAACAAGCCAGCCCCTCTGAGCTGCAACAGCCAACAACATGCGCACGGATTCCATGCGTGCAAGTGGGGCAAAGACTTCGTCATAATCGATCCCCGGCTGCTGGATGTACCGATGCGCGCTTTGTGCTTGATGACGGCCCCTTGTTCATCGTGCTTCAACTTGAACACCCACTTGAGACCGATTGGGCGATGGCTGTGTGGAAGATCGACCAAAACCCAGGTCTTGTTCTCCTCGATGCATGCCATCTCGTCCAGCATCGCCTTGCGCCACCTTGCATCACCGCGAGCCTCCTCGAACGTGCTTGGCTCTTCGTCGCCGGAAGCAAGGAGCAGCTCCTCGTCCACGGCGAAGTCCCACTCTGCCAAGCTTGGAATTTGCACCGGCCCGAGCACTTTGTCCAGTGTTCTGAACCGCAGAGGCGCATCGTCATCATGATCGTTGTCGAGGTTCGGAGCTGTCGGGGGCGAGACGAACTCCACTGGCACTCCTCCCCCAGCAGAGTCTCCAACCCCGCTGGGTGTGTGCGTCGGTGTTGCTGGTGACCCTCGGGAGGGCTCCGTGTCGAAGCCCGTTGCAGACTATGTGTCCACCGCGCTCCCTTGCTGTGAACCAGCGGTGACGTCATGGCGGGGCGTCATCGTCGTGTACTCGACGTGGAATGGCTCGGTGTCTGCTTGCCCGCTGGGCTTGCCGACGCTGCTCCAATCCCACGCCCTTCCTTCATCGAACACCGCATCCCGCGAAATGATCACGCGGCCGGTGTCCGGGTTGTAGAACCGGTAGGCCTTGGAGCCCGGCTCGTACCCGATGAATACCGTGGGCACGCTCCGGTCATCCAGCTTGTGTTGTCTCCCTCCAGGCACCTTGACATGCGCCACACACCCAAATGTTCGAAGAAAATGAACAGGAGGCTTGAGCCCATACCATGCTTCAAACGGCGTTTTCCCTTCGACGCTTCTCGTTGGTGACCAATTCAGGATGAACACGGCTGTGAGCACCGCCTCCCCCCACAACCAGCCTGGCATCTTCTTGGCTTTCATCATGCTTCTCGCCATGCCAAGCACGGTTTGGTTGCGCCTTTCAACCACACCGTTCTGCTGTGGCATATAGGGCGCAGTCAGGTGGCGCTGAACGCCGTGCTCAGCGCAGTGCTTAGCGAACGCACGGGCCATGAACTCCCCGCCACGATTAGTCCAGAGCGTGCCTAGCTTCCGTCCTGACTCCACCTCAGCTCGTGCCTAGAACTGAATGAGCGCCTGGCTAGCTTGGTCCTTCGATGCCACCAGAACGAGCCACATATAGCGACTCTTGTCATCGACGATGAGGAGGAAAGACCGCTTGCCGCCGGGCGTCTCACGGGTGATCGGCCCGCACAAGTCGGCGTGAACCAGCTCCAGCAGGTTGGGGGCGCGGTACTTGCTTGCCTCCGGGAACGGGTGTCGACGCTGCTTGCCCGCCAAACAGCTATCGCACAGCTGCTCCACCTGCTCGATCGGTGGCAGCCCTCGGACCATGTCGCTCTTGGATAGCGCCCTCAGCGCCTGGAACCCGAGATGGCCAAATCGGGCATGCCATTTCCAGGCCACCTCGGAGCATCGGGCAGCGAGGCACACCGGCTTGTTGATGTCGGTGTCGAGGATGTACAGCCGGCTCGGCGAGCGCTCCACCTTGATCAGCAACCGCCTCGCCACGTCCCAGATCCTGAGAACGCCTTTCTCAATCAGGACCTTGTACCCATCTTCGTCAAGTTGCCCCACGCTGATGATGCGCGCCGTCAGTCACGGGATGTAGTAGACCCCGACTAACACCTGGTGCGCGCCATTCTTGCACTTGAAGAGGATGGTGCCGCGGCCCTCGATGGCGATCACCGATCCGTCTCCGAAGCGCACGGTCCCGTGGACGCTTGTGTCGAGCTCGGAGAAGGCATCGCGCTGGCCCATCATGTGGTTCGTGGCGCCGGTGTCGAGTATCCAGTGCGTGCTCCCACTGGCGCCCTTCTCCCCAAGCTGCACGAACAGCTTGTGCTCATCGAGGTGGATCTCCGGCGCAGGAACACCGGATGGCCTGGGGATGGCGGCCGTCGCCACCGCCACGGCCACAAGCGCGACCGCCTCTGGCTTTTCCGCCGTGGCCACGAGTGCGGCCGGCGTGGGCTCTTCTTCAGCAACTGCCCACCGCGTGCGCCCCCCGCCGTTGATCTCCACGGTGAGAGCATCTCCGGTCACCGGTGGCGGCGCTGGATCCTCTTCCAGGTGCGGAATTGGAGAGGACTCTGGATCCAGGGATGTGATCCCCAGCATCAGGGCCCCTTCTTTGGGCTCCTCTTCCGCCTGGGCCGTGTCGGCCACCTCGTCCCGCTTCTTCTTGCGACACTCGCGAGCCCAGTGGCCTGTCTTGCCGCAGTACGCGCACTCATCGCCAGCGAGTTTCTTCTTCTTCCCGTCGTTGCCGGACAGCGGCCTAGAACCGTTGCTGCTTCCTTGGTTCTTCGGTGGTCCATTACTGTGCCCACGCCTCTGGTTGGAGGACGAAGGGCGCCCATCACCGGCCGACGCGCCTGCGCCAGAGAGCTACAGCCGGGACACCACCCGCGCCACAAGCTCCTCTTCGGTGTTG
The DNA here is from genome assembly GCF_019320115.1 of Miscanthus floridulus. Lineage (NCBI taxonomy): Eukaryota > Viridiplantae > Streptophyta > Magnoliopsida > Poales > Poaceae > Miscanthus > Miscanthus floridulus. The sequence continues at coordinate 140,823,567 of NC_089589.1, read as the reverse complement.
TTGAGGCACGCAGTGGATGACCCACCGGGATCGCTTCGGTCTTCCACCACCTTGAGTCGTCCCGTAGTCTGCTCGATCGAGAGCTCATCGATGTTGAGCAGAGTCTCGATGGAGATCACCAATTGCTTGTACCTCGGACGCGCGACGTGAAGGTATTTCGCCGCCACCTTTGCTTCCGGTTCGGGATCGCCAAGGATCGCCAGGCGCTGCACCAAATTGGACAGGCGCAAAGCGAAATCTTCGATAGACTCACCATCCCGGAAGTTGATCTGCTCATACTCCGCCCTGAGAGACTGCGCCGTCGACTTGCGCACCCGCTCATCCCCGATGCGCATGGTGCAGATTGCCTCCCACGCCTCTTTGGCTGTCGGTTTTGTCACCAGGGTCGACACCATCTCCTGGGGCACGGCGGAGCAAATAGCCTCCAGCGCAGAACGGTCGTCGTGGAAGTCGACGTCGTCGTCCTCGATGGCTTCCCAGAGATAGCATGCCTGCATCTTGAGCTTCATCAACAACGACCATGAGTCGTAGTTGGTCTTCGTGAGCTGCGGCCAGTTGCCGGAGCCCGACGTCTCACGCACAATGCACTCGACAATGGCCTCCCGCGGATGCACTGGCCGCCCATGGCGTCCACCACGGTTGCGCGAACGACGTCGCGGCGAGCGGCTCCCGGACGGCGAGCGCGCAGGCGACCGCTGCCCCGAACGACTCCGCGACGCCATGGCTGCGCACCCAACTCCCCTTCCGTGCTCTGGTACCAATTGAAGTCTCGAGCTCACCGGCGCCCCTCACCGGAGCTGGAGAAGACTCCCAAGGATCGAACATGATCTCACAGAGAGCACACGCGAACTCAGTGGAACACAAGCGAATTGGTGCCGCAAACAACCGCAGCTTTTCTGACTCTGTATTGCTGAATATAAAAACTTGATTACAACGGCCAATGGCCGCGCACCGCACACCGCACGATCTCCTACTTGCTCGCGCCATCCCATGAATGAACTCACGCCGTGCACGGTCACCACTACATGTGAGAAAGAAGAGCGAAAGAAACAGACAACCACCGCATGAACCAGCATGCGTCTGGCTTACAAAGACGCGCCCAGATTTGCTAAGACTAGGCCCTGATTATTGGCATGCAAGGAAAAGACAAGGAACACAATAGCCGAGCCAGGATTATCCAACAGAGTGCCCCCTGGACTCTCGACAAAACCTTTGCCGAGTGCCACTCGGCAAAGAGAGCTTTGCCGATCAATTTTTTGCCGTGTGTTCTTTGCCGAGTGCCGCACTCGGCAAAGCTTTGTCGAGTGCAATTTAGTCTTTGCCGACTGCCTTAGGCACTCCGCAAAGAACCTGAATCCAGTAGTGCCAAGCCTCAAGGGTAGCAGCAGCCTGCACACTTGCACGTGCAACGGTGCAAGGTGGCTGGCTGGCCGCACGACTTGAGGCAGCAAATGAAAGTGGCCGCGCTGGAGCAAGACGGAGTAGTAGTGAGATGACTCGAGGCAGTCTAAGAGGAGGTCATAGATCATGAGGAACCATGTCCAACCTTGCCATGGAGGCCGCCCCTGCGAACCATCGCCTCGGTCTCCTCGACACGCGCTAATGCCTTCAGTCCCTCGGCCCGCACGCGCCAGTGCTACTCCTCGAGCTTCTGCACAAGCAGCACACCGACGCCACAATGTCATTTGTAGGTGTTAGAACTTATTGATGCTTAACAGGATCTTATGGCCTAGCTCAACCGATAGAACACCTAGTTGTACTAAGGAATTGGAATTACTTTTATGTACCTTCATTGTCGTTCATGGTAGGAGTCGGCATGGTCGTCCTAGACTCGCGGATCTCGTCGCCTTGCGTCTCCTTCTCGGTATTGTGCGCCTCCTCCTCCTTGGGTCGCCGAAGTATAGCGGTGGCGGCCTTCCCGTCGCTTACAGTGCTCCCTAGATCGGGTTAGGAGTGTTGGGATCGAGGCTAGTTTCACGGGAAACGTTGGTTTGCGTGAGGGCCGGACTTCCTCTTTTATTATTGCACTGTGCAACGGGGGGGGGGGGGGGCAGCAACCATTAGTTGGTTGGGTGCCCCTGATCAGGGCATGTGAGTGGCTCGGTTCTTTGACCTTGTCATGAGAGATTATTCCAACATTCTTCCCCTTAATCTTGAGTCTAGTACTTATACATATAACCACTCTTTAATGAAACAACACACCAAGACCAAAGAATTACAACAGCCAATTAAGTGTTACTGAACTCAGTGACTATAGCGCATCATCCCATTTTAGAATGATCATTCTTAGTCTTATGGAGAGATGATTGCATCAATGGTCCCCTTATTCCAGAATCAGAGGCTTTCTAATAAACCCATGCCGGCTACATGATACTTAAATAATTTGGGTGGTCAGCCTTTAGTGAGCGGATCCACGGTCATTTCTTCTGTACTTAGATGCTCAACACTTATTATTTGATCATGGACTCTATCTTTCACAACATGGTACTTAATGTCAATGTGTTTGGTAGCATCACTTGACTTGTTGTTACTCACATAGAGAATTGCTGATAAATTATCACAATATAAGGTTAGTAGCTTAGATATGCTCTCGACCACTCTTAGTTTGGGAATAAAATTCTTAAGCCATACGGCCTGCCCCGTTGCTTCAAATAAAGCTATGAATTCTGAATGCATTGTTGACGTTGTAGTTATACTTTGTTTGGAGCTCTTCCACAAAATAGCTCCCCCTAATAAGGTGAATAGATATCCGGACATGGACTTTATGGAATCTAAGCACCCATTATAATCAGCGCCTGAATAACCCATGACCTCGAGGTTATTCGACTTCTTATATTTAGCATTAAATTCTTAGTGCCTTGCAAATAACGCAAGGTCTTCTTAACGGCCCTCCAATGGTCAATCCCTAGATTACTTTGATATCTGCAAAGCATTCCGGTTGTAAAGGCCAAGTCAGGGCGTGTACAGACTTAAGCATACATTATGCTTCTGACAGCAGAAGCGTATGGAATTCTTTTCATCTTATTTTCTTCTTCTTTGTTCCTAGGACACTAAAATGTTCCAAACTTATCACCCTTGACTATTGGAGCAGGTGAAGTAGAGCACTTTTGCATATTATATATTTTTAGCACCTTTTCTATATATGCCTTTTGAGATAATCCCAATACTCCCTTAGTTCTATCTCGATGAATTTCTATGCCAAGAACATAGGAAGCATCACCAAGGTCTTTCATGACAAAATTAGAGGAGAGGAAAACTTTGGTTTCCAACAACATGTCCTTATTGTTGCTGGCTAATAGGATATCATCCACATATAATACTAAGATACCAAATTCACTCCCCCTGAACTTAGTATAGATGCAATTGTCCACACAATTTTCCTTAAAAATCATATTTTCTTACTATCTTATCAAACTTTAGGTACCACTATCAAGATGCTTGCTTTAGTCAATAAATGGATTTCTTAAGTAAGCATCCAAAACATGTTTTTCCTTCCACAACAAAAACCTTCCGGTTGTGCAATGTAAACCTTTTCATCTAAATCACCGTTAAGGAATGCTGTTTTAATATCCATCTGATGTAATTCTAAGTCAAAATGAGCCACAAGCACCATTACTATTCTTATGAATCTTTTGCTGACACAGGTGAGAAGGTTTCGAAATAATCAATTCCTTCTACTTGTGTGAATCCTTTTGCTACGAGTCTTGTTTTAAGTCTTTCAACTTTCCCTTTGGAGTCACGTTTGGTCTTCTAGATCCATTTGCAACCTACTATTTTGGCTCCTTTGGGAATTTCCACTAAGTCCCAAACCTTATTAATGCTCATAGACTTAATTTCATCATTCATGGCATTAAACCACTCCGATGAATACTTACTCTTAATGGCTTCCTTAAATGAAGTGGGATCACTTTCCCACATTATGTCATCTAAACCTTCAACATTGTAAAGGAACTCAGTATTGTAAGTGACATAGTCGCCAGAGATGGCAGACTTTCTTACTCTCTGTGATCTTCTTAGAGGCTCTTCACTTTCATTATTTGGAACTTCACTTACAATATGAGATGGTTCTTCACTTTCATTATTTGGCACCTCACTTATAATATGAGGCTGTAGAGTGTAGAACATGTAGACAACTCAAGAATACCTCTTGGGACTCGGCTGCTTGGGTCTCCTGTGGCTGGGCTATGACCATGCTCTACTCCATTGTAGTTTTAGCCGCTGGTTTTTCCATGACCTTCGCATGTTGGGTCAGTTCCGGTTTGGTTTGTTCATCGTCCTACCTATCACTATTTAATCTTTGCATCCTTGGCCTTGTAGTCGTTCCGCTAGTGCTGGAAGCCTCTAGGTTGGCAGTGGACCTTCTCCATCGTTGGAGCTCCACTACCGCTTATAGGATTTGGGTCATCACCCATTTAGAGGATTTGGTGCGTCACCTTAGCGAGGAGATTTTCGCTATGAGGTTGTGGTCAACATGTGTGGCCACACACTTGAAGCATATGGAGCTGCCAAATGAGGACACCTCTGTTGATGTATCCAATCTCTTTGGTTCATATACAGAGCTCTTTGGCCACTGTTTTCCCGTCTATCACTCTCTGATGTCGTCGATCCTTCCTTCTCTTGTTGTGGCTTGCATGCCTGCCAACTCATTGTTGTTTGAGGACACATGTACGATAAGTGCAGATTCCATCATTGGTGAGAAGAATATAGAGAATGGCATTGTGGTGCCCTTGGAGACCTCCATCGTTGGGAGAATAGAGTGGACTTCGCTATCTGCTGTCAATCCTGTTAAGGATGCATTGGTTGAAGTGGAAGTTGTCTCACAAGTGACAAATGAGGGCTGCATCTCGTAACCATTGAGTATGGCTCTACAAATTCTACTACTGAGGTCAAGATAGAAGTGCCTCATCGGCTGATGGAGGATCCATGACAAATGCAACATCTTCTCTGGCAGCCCTGCATAGCTAGCAAGGAGAAGGATCTGGCATGTCCTCCTATACACCCCCTTTACCACCAGCCATGACAACAAGGTGCCATCATAAGTCCTAGGATAGATATTAACTTCGTCAAAGTGCCCACTTTGCACGGTGTATAGTAGGTTAAAAGATTTGGGTATTGATGGGAAAGGTTTGGAAACTGAATTAGGATGCAATGCAAGACATTATAGACCACCCGAAGAATTTGTTGCCACTGAATCTCATCAAGCTGATGATAGGTCTAAAAGGCCATGCCTTCTGGGACCTTATGCCAGAGGTCTCCTAGCTTCTTCATTAGGGGTTGTAGGGTTTGTCGCTGATGTGGTTGTCCTGTTTTTTTGTTGTGCCATTTACATATCCTCATAGAATGTTTTTATATGGCGTTAGTGGAAATGGCAGATCCGGAGTTAATAGCGAGCTAACAATGGGTGCAAGAGTAAATGGCATGGCCCATGCCCCCTCGTCAAGTAAGCTGCTTCTGTTCTCTTTGTCCTAGGAGGATATAACCCATGCAGTAAAACTTTTTACCATTTGGATATTTAAAAGTTTTCAGAATGGTCAATGAAAGACATTTTACTAGCTAGAATCCATATTTTAAAATATTCATATATCATTGCTAGCTTGTATAATGATAAAAGAAGACACATCTTGCATAAAGTGAAAATAAATTTAAAACAACGAAATTTAAAAGAAGCTTTTGTGTAATTGATTTGATTTTTTTCTTAACTTTCTTTGTCCCTTGATCTCTTGTATGCGGACTGTACTTGTAATCTGTTGTTTTTGATAAAATTCTAGTAGGGGGTACAACCCCTCCTGTTCCATAAAAAAACAATGAAATGGGTATATTTTTTCATCATGATTTCCACCACAAATTGTTGGTTTGGCAGGAAGTTTGGCTATACCATTATACCGTTATAAGAATGGCTACCACTTCGCTCACTGAAGTTGTATACACTACGGGAAACACGTGATTTGCCGAGTGCAAAAATCTTTGTCGAGTGCCAAATTTCGGGCACTTAGCAAAGACCTGCTTTGCCGAGCGCCGCACTCGGCAAAATATGACACTCGGCAAAGGCTGTCTTTGCCGAGTGCCTGGCACTCGGCAAAGGCAGACACTCGGCAAAGATTGGTAGGGCTTAACGGCATCCAGCGGCGTCCTCTTTGCCGAGTGCCCCCCGTTTGGCACTCGGCAAAATATTTTTTTTTTGGTTTTTTGCCACCAATTTTTTTTGAAGCTTTAGTATACTACCACAAACAACTTGTTTAAATTTGGGACATTTTCATTGCCTTTTGGCATATTTCTATAGTTTATTTTGTTTTGTTGAATTTTTCCAAAAAATGTAAGTTTGAACTGCAGGTGCATCGAATAATGGATTACATTCGTTCAAAAAATGTTATCCTTGTTTCTTAGTGTAAATTTGGCTAAATCCAAGAACTGTCTCGAAATTTCGATCAACGTGCTCACGGGGCAACACCGCCAACTTGCGTGGGAGTGGTTTTTTAATTGTATAAAATGCGAACGAATTCCGAAAATCATGAAACTTGTCGAGTTGTCGCCGTATCATATGCGTATGCCGTGGAAAAATTTGAAAAAGTTTCGAGCACGTTGTCACGTACGATGCTCACAAACCAGGACATCTCCACATGTGATCACACCAGCGCGAGCGTCCACAGCAAGCTTAGCGAGTACACATCGGCGGCCCGCGAGCGCCATGGGGAGGACTTCGATCCGGCCACCCGGCCCCTGGGCACAGACCTCCTGATGAGGCTGGGAGGAGGGAAGCAGCACGGCCGGTACTGGGTGGCGGACAGCACAGTCGACTCCGCCTCTGTTCCCAACCTCGCCGAGATTCGAGCAAGGAGCACGAGCTCCTCCCTCCCCATACGCTCTTGGCAGCAGAGCTCACAGCAGCAGATGGCGGAACTCTAGGTTAGTACTGTTTTATTCGTCGTTCATTGCTTTTACACATCTACCTTGCCTTTGCATTGTTTAAACATTGCGGGTGGAATGTTGCAGGCCGACTTGCGGAGGTTGGAGGCCCAGGCGGAGGCCCATCGGCTGGAGATGGAGGCTGTACAAGCCCAGAGGGCGGCCAAGACGTAGAGGCTGCAGGACATGTTCAGCTTCATGGCGAGTCTTCAGACCTTGCCAGGTGTGGTCGTGCACTAGTCGCTGCTCGCTCCAGTTGTGGCTCCTCCTCCTCCTGTAGGGACTCCAGTGAGTATATATGGTTGTTTATTCCTTTAGCTTGTGCGACCCTCCTGTAGATACTCATGAATTCGCTTCTCCTTTGTGCAGCAACAGTCGGCGGGTTCGAACCCGACTCCTCAAGGTGGCCCTTCTCCACAGACCGGGTGGACAACTGGCCCTCCTCAAGGTGGCAGTTCACACTCCGGGTGGGGAGGGCTGGCAGTAGGTACCGTTTATTTGTTTCTTTTCATGTTGCATGGACTTGTGTTAGACTTAGCCTTATATTGGACTACTACTAGAGACATATATATATTGTGATGGATATTGTCATGGATGATGCGAATGTATGATGGATTATGGACAATGGATTTGTATGTGATGTATTATGGATGGTGGATGTGTATGTGATGGGTTATGGAAGTGTATGTGATGGAATATGAATGTGTATGTGATATATCCTGTGCTGTGTGTTGATATATATGTGATTTCTTTGTTTGCGCTGATGGAAAGCAAATTGTAGTTTTGAGAAGAAAGATCATTATGTGCATATAATTTCCCAAATTGTGTTATATGGAGATATATGCAAGGATTATATTACTGTTGAATATACTTAGCTTGATCATTACCTTATCTGAAATATATAATTAACTACGACTGTATATGACCATATGATAAAAAATCTCATTGACAAAATGAAGTGAGTAAATTATGAAAAGATAAATTTGTTAACATTTTACCGTTTACATGGATAACTTAAAACCCAGCATGTATTGTTTTCACAACAGGATTACCAGATTTTAATCTTTATGAGTTGGAGACCACTGCGCATTACATTTCAGAGCAAAACATCAGTCTAGGAGGTAGTCCATATGATTGGTTTTCGTTGTTCGTTCTAGGTTTATTTTAATGTTACACATAGTATGATTGTGCTGGTCCGGTTCAGTAGATATGACATGGCAGGATAACATTGTTTTCATTGTATATCATGGGCATAACAAAAACTGATTGTTAGCAGTAGCAACATGTGGTGGGTGAAAGGCTACAAGTAAAGTTCAGCAGTCACAGGAGCCAAAGTTATATATATATATATATATATATATATATATATATATATATATATATATATATATATATATATATATATATATATATATATATATATATATATATATATATATATATATATAACTCAACTGTTCTTTGTGATTCGGTACCGCTTGAACTAACTGTCCCAATTCTTGGTAGGCTTTGGGATGGCTTTTGGGCAATAGGTTTACTTTGGATTGGACAAATAGGTGTTGCTCTTAGGCAGCTAGAGACTAGACTGTTCCGGTCTTGGGCTCTTAAAAGAATATGCTGTAATTCATCTTCTGCAATGAAACACCTCTGACATACTTTACATCAACAATTCTCCATTAAAGATCTTGGTCAACTTCACTTCTGGGTATTGAGGTATATATGGTACATAATATTGTTGTTGCAGCGACATGTGGGACCTAGCAGAGCAGAGCTAGGTCTAGGCATCGTAGTTGTGCCATTCTAATAAAAATTCAAAAATGATGTTGTCGTTATTACAATCAGTCCGTGGTGATAACCGTCGGCAGCTCGTTACCCAATATCTGACATCTGCTATTGCTCTATTTGGGATAACTAATGTCAGTCTAAATAACTTGTTATTTTGCGGATTTTAACACCCCGGGCAACAACGGACGAGGAAAACCAACATTTCGGTGACACGTCCACGGGGTCATCCCCTGATTACGAGGCTCGCCATCGTCGTCTCCCGCTCCAGCCCTGGGCCTCGTTCAAGGGCAAAGGGAACCAGACCCTGTTGGTCGCTCAGCCACACCACCAGGAGGTGTGGCCGCATGTGGCAGCACCCGCACGGCCGGAAGGCCCATCTCCGAAAGGCATAATGGCCCATCTACGCGCCGCCGCAGCCGGTCTAAAAGCATCCCGACTCTCGGCGGTACACGAGTGGCTGGTACCTATCATGCCTGCCTATGGAATAATATTCGTGTTTGTATTTCTTCACTTCCTGAAAATTGTTACATCTAGTAACTTCTAAGTCGTCGCGCCGTAGATCTTTCTAGCTAGTGTGTAATTCACTCCACTTTTGTACCATTCTTTTGAATGCTTCTCAGTTTGTGCCATAAATTGGTTGTCTTATTACATCTTGCTTAATTAATGCGTATGTTACATTTTTACGCTCCTTGTTTTTTTAGATAAGGGGAAATATCATCTAGCTTTATCCTCTCAAGAGAGAAATAATACCATGCTTATTACAAGGTTCAACAAGAAAAAAATCTCACATGACCCACAGAGTATCTATATCGAGGCAATTCGCTGGCCGAATCGTGATTAGCCACCGGAGAAGAACATAGGCTTCCTGTACTCACCCGCTCTGGCGCCAGCGTTGAGGCAATTCGCTGGCCATCTGGCCGAGTCATGATTAGCCACTAGACAACCACAAGAACACCACGCTCAACTTCCTGTACTCACCAATTCTGGCGACCGCGCTTGCAAGGGAAGAGAGAGGAGGGCAGATCTGCTCGCGCCACCGTGTCCTCTCACACGGCTACAACCACCCTTGCCGGTCGCCCTCATCGTCCTGCGCATCCCTGAGCAGAAGGGAGGTCGGAGCTGCCCATGTGTTCCCGTACTGCTCACGCCGCTGTGCGGGGGAGAGACCGAGAAAGGGAGAGCGCAGAGGAGACAAGGGAGAGTGAGGCTAAGAGAATGCTCCGGTCGAGACTTGAGAGACAAGGGACACTTGAGAACGGAGTGTTAGGAATTGTTTATTTATTTTTTATTCTTTTACGTGGTGATTTGCTTTCTGTATTAATTTAATTTCTTAAGGGCTAAGAGCATGTTAAGACTCTGATTAAACTTACATGTACTATTGTTTCCCCTTGTTTTTCCTACACTCATCCAAATACCCTTTTCAACAAAATTCCTATGTTCTTCATTCATCTGTTTTCTAAGTGCATTCCTATCCTATTCCTACGTTTTTTTCAATCCTACATTCCAAAGTGGCCCTACTGATGGCGACATGGTTTTTGATCTTCTGTTAGGTTCAAGATAACTATCGGTGGAGACTGACAGACCGATCTGGCTTCAGATCAAAAGACCCGAACCCTACAACCTTAGCACCACGTCTCCTCTGATTATCAACCGTGTCACAATCCGGTTGACAAGTTGTGTATCTTCGATGACACAACAAATTGTATCTTCTATTGTAACACACGGGCACGTTTGCTAGTAATATTAAAGAGACCGTGACTAACACCATGAATGCGGAAAATAACTCTATATCACCCACTACGTGAAAAACACTTTGTAGCAACGGGATAATTTTTTTGTAGGGGCGGCTAGTGATGGAGCTGCCTCTATAGTGGCATGCTCGGGAGCCACTAGACCAGCCGCCCCTACAAATAGCACAGTAGAGGCGGCTGATGATACAAGCCGCCCCTACAAATGTGGTCGATTTGTAGGGGCGGCCCACTCACCAGCCGCCCCCGGTGTTATGATTTGTAGGGGCGGCTCAATCACCAGCCGCCCCTACAAATCACCGTTCGTCCACGTCGCCAAGAAATCCCCCTTCACAAAAATATCTCCCACCTCTCCCCCTACTCATCGCAAAAAAAAACTCTCCCATCCGCTCCCTCTCTCGCTCTCTCACGAGGCACGCCGGCCGAGCCTCCCGCGACCCCCGCCCCCACCGGTCCCGCTCCCGCCGCCTCCGCCCCCGTCGTCCCTTCTTCTCCCTCTCTCCCGACGTGGCGGCGTGCTGGTCCCCTCTTCCGTCTCTGCTTTCACCTTACCCTCTCTCTCTCGCGATGGCGCGGCGCACTGGCCGGCGAACGGCGAGCGTGGGATGGCGGCGCACGGGTGCCAGCGAGCCCCCGCAGGTGGTCGTTGCCGCGGCTGCCACCCCCAACGCGGCTTCCTCCCACCGGTCCGCGTGCGCTCCTGGGCTCGACGAAACATCGAAACCCTAGGTGCCTGTGTTCGACGCCTCTGTCTACGCGCGCATGGCCTCTTCCTCGGTGGATCGGCTTGGCGGCCAGATCTGGAGGTACCTCACCCTCTTCTTCTCTGTCTCATGGCTCGTCACCTAGATCCGTCCTCCGTCTCATGACTCCTCACCCAGATACTCCCTCCCTCCATCTTCCCCTTTGCGCAGTGCAGGATAGCTAAGGCTGAGGCACCGACCAACCAGGGAGGCAACAGTAAATGAGCAAGCTACAACGGCAAGCACCAAGTACCTCAAATTTTAAATGCAGGAAGTAAGTACCGATGAATAACTATGGTATTATTCTGATTTTTAGAAGACAACCATGGTCTAAATGGTTTTTCCTATACTCTCATCATTCTTCTGGAAATATATTTTCCATATTTAATTAGCTATGTACGTTTATACCTCTTATAGCTTAGCAAAATAGTATAGTGGTGGTGCATGCTATATTTATCCCAAATATTTCCAATATGTACCATCTCGACCTCCGTAAATATATTAGGTTCCCGGTCTTTTGGATTGGGACAGACAGAGTACTTGAGAGCCTTGTCATATGTGGTTCTAAGCCTACCACCATGTATGAACTTTTATTTAGCCTTGCCAACTGTTGTGGGCTCTCACTAATGAACTGTTAGTAGGGTCTGTTTGTAAATTCCGTAGTTGGCGTTTTGCTTCTATCGTCCTCCAATCAGGAATCTCCCAATTTGATTGATGTTCAGTCTTGCAATAGTTGAAGGGAAGATTCTAGGTAGTGTTTCAGCTTTTGCTTGTATATCTCTTTCACTTCATCTGATATCTACTATGATCAAACAAGTGGTGAAAAATTGAAAATTTTTAATCTCTATACTCTGGACTTGATGTGGTTAAACCTGAAACTCCTCCTACTCGTTCTTTCAGACTAGTTTCAGTACTATCAGATTAGAACAGATGCTAGAATGGTTTTGCTTGCCGCTTCATGTTAGTTGGAATTAAGGGTTTCAGCATGGCATGCATGCCAAATCTGGTGCATTCAGGTGATTTCCGATCAAATTAATTTTGCCAAATCTTAGTTTTGCCGAACAAGGATATTTCCGATCATGTGCATGTGTGTGTTGACCCCATTGAATGACAATGATTTCTTCATGCCATCCAAAAGAAAACAAATACACTGCCTATGAAATTAGTTTGGCCTTGATGATCTGGTGCATGACATTAAATTAACTTGTGGGCTAGTTGCCTAGTTTTATATATTCATAAGTGCTTTCTGTCGTGCCTACCAAAGATAATTTGGCTCCTACCATGACCAAGAGTGACCTATTTTTAGATAATAGAGGTAATCTCTGACCTCTGTGCTAGCTGAGAATGCACAAAGTCATTAATTGTATTGCTCTCTGTGTGGTTGCTGTTGTACAACTCAGTGGTCTGTTTATCATAGGATCTGATGCCTATTGTAATTTCACTTCGTTTCCATACCGTACTGTAAGTGCATATGTTTCCCCACTTCATGCAGTAAGAAATGTTGGGGAATACTTGTTAATTGCCGTGCACTATCTATTGCAGTTAGTTCAAATAATTAGTGGTTGGGGACAGTTGAGATTGTCGGTACGGTACTTGACCTCTACATGTCTAGTTAATTTATGTTTGTTGTGGCCCTTGCAGGGGTTTGTGCTGGAGGATGCTACAGGCCTGATGAGCCAGTTGAGATTTTCATTGGCATCCTGTCATCAGCCAATTATTTTGCTGAGCGTATGGGTGTGAGGAAACATGGATGTCTGCTGTCCTCAAGTCACCAAACAGGGTGGCTTGTTTTTTCGTTGCACTGGTAAACACTTCAATGTAATCCCAAATGCTTAGCTTACTTCATTTGTTTTGTGTGCTTGTGCTGAAGGTGTTTCTTAACTCTAGCATGACAGAAAGGAAGTGAATGTGGAGCTGAAGAAGGAAGTTGAATTTTTTGGGGACATTGTTTTTGTGCCCTACCTGGACAACTATGATCTTCTTGTTATGAAGACTCTTGCAATATGTGAGTATGGGAACTTGGCATATTATTCTTTGCATTGTTGTTTAGCTGTTAACATCTTTAGCTATCTAGGCAGCATGATAGCATTTTATGGTCAGTCGGACCAATACTCATATTGTAGAGTTCCTCATCTAACAAGTCAGCATTAAGTAATATGTTCATTGTTGCTGGACCCATACTCATGATGTAGAGATTTGAATTTCAGTACAATCGCAGAAGAAGATAAGTCATGATGGAGTTGTGCATGAAAAATATATGTTCCGGTCGAATTTGAATTATAAATTTGAATTTTTTTTTGCGAAAAAATATACTATAGGGGCGGTTGGTACTGTAGCCCCCCTACAAATCGATTTGTAAGGACGGTCTGGGAACCGCCTCTACAAATGCATATGGTAGGCGAGGCTGGCTGAGCCGCCTCTACAAACTATCTTCAGCCGCCCCTACAAATGATTATTATAGTAGTGACCTATATAACAATTATTATATATATATATATATATATATATATATATATATATATATATATATATATATATATATCACCTTTAACTAATCCGGAAAGTACTAATCCTACTGTCCTACGCGTAACAGGCCCGTGAAAAAAAAACTATATTAGGACTCCGACAGATCGGGTAAAAAAATTGCTTCTGAATCCAACAAAAATCGGACGCAATAGAGACTGGGATGAAAAGAAACTCGAGTTCAGGTACAGTACGTTTACGTTTGGAAGATACAACAGAAACAAAGAAGGAAAAAGAAATAGGCGTAAGAACTCCAAATCAAGTAAAAAACGAACTGCAAATCGAATCGAGAAAGAGATTCGCTATTTTTTACAACCAGAAATCACCACCTCAACTTACAACCCCATATATAACCAAAATCAAACACAGATTGATTTAAATCAGACGCCAATGAGCAAAATCACCGGAGAGCATGCACGACGACTAATGGCCATGACGCGGGATGGGGAGAGGGTGGCGTGGGCGAGGCAGGACGATGATGCCACGGCGACGCGGGATGGGAATACGACGACAGCTCGAGCGAGGCAGGCGTAGATGAGGCTGGTGGCCTGGCGCGGAGGTGCGGGTGTTAGTTGATCTCCACCAATAGGCCCAACGGCCTATTGGGCCCTTGTCTCTGCTCCCTGATCGGGGGAGCCCAACCCTAATACGGTTGGTGGGCCCCTATCGCACAGCACACATAAAAGGAAGGTGGGGATCGAGGCTCGGACTATGAGGTTCACAGGAGCCGCCATCCCACCCACAGAAAACCCTAATCCGATCCTAAAGAAGTGCTGCCAGCGACGGGATGTCCTACCGCACCGCCGTCGCCCCTGCAGGTCTACACCGGGCCACTAGACTTCACCTCCTCGCCACTAAGACGTCTACTACACCGCGGCATCGGCGTCCACGCTTGCCGATGCGCCGCAACAGAGAAAGGCGAGGAGCCTTCCCAGATCTACGGTTACACACAGAGAGGTAATCATCGATCCTAACAATGGTACCAGAGCTAGGTTGCCTCTGTGTAAACCTAACCCTAATCAGGTAAAAGAAGAAAGAAAGAGTGACCGGGGTGGCGGAAGTCACTGTCTACCGGTCACCACCGCCACCGCGCGGGGGGAAAAGATGGCCGCACCACTGTTCTACACTGGCGCACGGCAAGAATAGAAAAGATTCGTGTTCGGATCAGAGAAGAAGAAGAGAAAAGAACCGAACACATCCTTTCGGATCTGAACAGAGAAGGGGTTCCCTAACCCTAACCCTAACTGGGTTAAAGAAAGGGGGAAAAGAAAAGGTTTCGGCCTTAAGATGAACAGAGCCGAAACCCTAACCCTAGAACGAATCCTCATCCCTAACCGGTTGAATCTGAGAAGAAAGAAAGGAAATCCAAAGAAAGAAAAAGAACAGGGGTCGAAACCGAACCCTAACCCTAGATCCCCATTCGGATGAACGAAAAGAAAAAGAAATCAAAAGAACAGAAAACCGAATCGGCCGAATCAAATAAAAAAAGCGAAACCCTAACCCTAATTTTGACCCCATCCCCACCACGGGTTAATCTCAGAAGAGAGAAGGGGACGGGGAAGAAGGGAAAAAAGGGGACGGACCCACCTTCGCCGGCGCGGGAGAAGAAGAGCCGAACCGGCCCTTCGCCGGCGCGGGAGAAGAAGAGCCGAACCAGGGGGCGCCGCGGCCAGGCCGCTCGACGGCGGCGTGCTCACCCGTTGGGGAGCACGCGCGCCGGCGAGGGGGCCAGCGACGGCGCCATGCTCGCTCCACCGCCCGCTCGCTCGCTGTCTCACTCTCGGTCGCTGCTGGATGCGCTAAGGAAGAAAGAACGGCGCGAGAGAGGAGTGGAGAGCGGCGAAGAGAGAGAAGCAGAGCGGCCAAATGACCTAGGGTTTCTGGTCGGGGGCGCGCGGCGTCGTCGGGTTTTTATACCGCCCGAAATCGACGCTCGGTCGTCGGATCGGCGCGGACGGCCGAGATTGATCGGGCTGTCGCCGGCCCAGGTCCAGGTTGCGGCCTGGGTGCGGCCTGTGCGCGCGCGGACAGATGGGCCGAGCCGGTTTTGACCGGTTTGGGCCGACACAGGAAGAACAAGAGTCCAGTTTCGTTTTTTTCTTTTTCTTGGAAAATTGAAAATGCAAATTGGCTCAAAAGAAAAATAGAAAAGTAATTTTTCCTCGTGGGTAAAATTCATGAAATTGAGTATATGTTTTCCGCTGCTAAAGAAAAATTATATTCTCCAGTGATTTTGAACCGACGTGATATTTAACTAGAGAAAAGGAATGTTTTTCCAGTAAATGTTTATTTCCTGGAAATTGATTAATGGATTAAAGAAATTAGAAAAAGCAATTGTTGATTCTACAGCCAAAGAAAAGTTGTTTATTATCCAGTTATTTTGAACCAATGCGGTATTTAATTGGAGAAAAAGAAAGTTTTTCCGCTGCTAAAGAAATTGTTGATTCTCCAGTTGTTTTGAACCAACGTGGTATTTAATTGGAGAAAAGAGTTCTGACATGATTATGATGTTGTTATTTTCTAACCAATGTTGTTAATAACAATATCATAATTTTAATGATTTATGCATTAATTCTACTTCTGCCCAACGGTGATGTAGAATTAGTGTATAAAAAAGTTATTAATTTTAATGATTTATGCATTAATTCTACTTCTGCCCAACGGTGATGTAGAATTAGTGTGTAAGAACAGTTGTGAAAGTTAATGATTTATGCATTAATTCTATTTCTGCCCAACGGTGATGTAGAATTAGTGTATAGGAATAATTGTATGTTTTGATTTTGACCAACGTTGGAATTAAGACATGCAAATGGTGTTATTTTTATGTTAAGAAAAGTTTTGACCTGGTTTTCATCTTGTCTAAGGTGGACTGGGTAGTCACCTCACCGTGTTCCACTGAGTTTGTGGCACCGGTGAGGGAGACAAAAGAGAATGATGCCGCTTGGGCAACTAAAGAGAGGGATTTTGAATCCCAATAGAAGTCCTATGACTTTTGAGCATAGGAAGTGTGTCACTGCCAATAAGAAATGTTTTGGCTGTGATAAAGAACATGATTGAACCTACAATTATGGGCTCAATCCCAGAGTGTGACACAGTCACCAAGTACCTTGATAGAATAAAGAGTCAGTTCACTGGCTCTTCAAAGACATATGCTACCCAGCTAATAAAGCAGCTGGTGATAGAGTGTTACTCTGGAAATGGTGGCATAAGAGAGCTCACGATGCATCGTCGAAATTATGGTACTGTCGTTTAGGACATATTTTGAGGGGGAGAATAGAAAGACAAGTTAAGAATGAGATTCTTCCTCCATTAGAGCTCTTAGATTTAAAACAATACAGAGAATGCATAAAAGGAAAGTATATAAAGAAAAGTAAGAAAGATAACAAACGAAGCGTAGGAACTTTATAGATTATTCACACAGACATCTGTGGCCATTTTCCTGTAAAGAGTGTGGATGGTTATGATTTGTTCATAACATTCACAAATGATTACTCCCATTATGACTATATTTATCCAATCAAAGAAAGAACAGAAGCATTGGATAAATTTAAGATATTAAAGATTAAGATAGTCAGGTCTGGCCGTGGGGGAGTACTACGGTCGGCATACCCTAAAAGAATGGCATAGTAGCCCAGTATTCTACACAAGGCGAACCTCAGTAGAATAGAGTATCTAAAAGAATCAATCGTACCCTAATGGATATGGTGTGCAGTATGATAAGTTACTCCACCTTACAGTTGAGCCTGTGGATGGAGGCGTTAAAAACCCCATTCATATTCTCAAAAGAGTACCAAGTAAGTCGATGCCCAAAACGCCGTATGAGTTGTGGACAGAAAGAGTACCCTCACTAAACCACTTGCGTGTGTGTGTGGGAGCCCTGCTGAGGCTAAAGTATTTAACCCAAACATTGGGAAGTTATATCCCAAAACAGTAAGTTGCCATTTGTTTGGCTACATAGAAAAGTCAAAAGGTTTTCGTTTCTACTGTCCAGAGAGACACACAAAGTTTGTGGAAACGAGACACACTGTTTTCCTAGAGGATGAAAAGATGAGGGGGAGCATGGTAGCTCGAGAAATTGACCTTGAAGTGAAGCGGGTGTATGCGCCCACTCCAATGATTCACGAGCCAATTTTCTCACTACATGTTGTCGCTGCACCGATAGTGCAGGATACTATGGTGTCAGCACCTGTTGTTATTCCACCTGTGGTAACAATGAATGAAAATGAGGAACCTGTTCTTCAAGATCCTATAGAACCTATTGCCACACATGAGGGGGAGCAACAACAGCCTCAAACAGAAGATGTGCCAAATGTGGAGGCCCCTAGAAGGTCTCAAAGAGTTAGTAAATTAGCTATTTTTGCTGATTATGAAGTGTACAACACTAAGGAATTTCAAATGGAGGTTGATTCCACCTCTTTTGAAGAAGCCATGAGAAGTGATCATTCATCAAAGTGGCTTGAGGCCATGGAAGATGAAATGAAATCAATGAATGCCAATAGAGTTTGGGACTTGGAAATAATTTCTAAAGGAGCCAAAACAGTAGGCTGTAAATGGGTCTACAAAACAAAGCTTGACTCTCAAGGGAATATAGAGAAATATAAAGCGCGACTTGTGGCAAAAGGCTATATGCAAAGAGAAGGGATTGATTACAATGAGACCTTTTCTCCAGTCTCATGTAAAGTTTCCTTCAGAATCATAATGGCATTAGTGGCACATTACGATTGAGAATTACATCAGATGGATGTAAAGACGACATTTCTCAACGGAGACTTGGAGGAAAATGTTTACATGGCACAACCGAAAGGTTTTGTCATGGAAGGAAAAGAACGAATGTGATGCCGCCTAAAGAAATCCATTTATGGATTAAAACAAGCTTCAAGACAGTGGTACTTGAAGTTTGATCAGACAATAAAGAATTTTGGAATTTAAAGAGAATGTAGAGGACAATTGTGTCAATACAAAGTTTAAGAATGGGAAGTTTATCTTCCTTGTCCTGTATGTAGATGATATCTTACTTGCTAGTAGTGATGTCAGTCTACTACTGGAGACAAAGAAATTTGATATGAAAGATCTTGGCGAAGCCTCGTTCGTTCTAGGGATCGAGATTCACCGAGATAGAAGAAAAAGGGTATAAGGACTGTCACAAAAGGCATACATGGAAAAGATCTTAAAGAAATTCAGTATGCACAAATGTAGTCCCTCACCTGCTCCTATAGTCAAGGGCGACAGATATGGGGATTTTTAATGCTCCAGGAACCAATATGAGCTCAATTGATAAAGTGAAAGTGGTTCCATATGCTTCCGCTGTCGGAAGCTTGCAACTTGCTCAAGTATGTACGCGCCCTGACTTGGCATTTGTTACCGGGTTTTACTTGGCAGATTCTAGAGCAATTCTAGAATAGAACACTAAAATTAGTAAAGAAAGTCTTGCATTATTTGCAAGGAACGAAAGGCCTCATGATGACATATAGAAGATCTGATTTATACCACATAGTGGGATATTCAGATTCTGATTATGCGAGAGTGAATACATATCCAGACGTGGATTTTCTATCATCTCACAAAGGGGAGCTATTTCATGGAAAAGCTCAAAGCAAACTGTCACTACATCGTCCACAATGTATGACGGTTTGTAGCGTGTTATGAGGCAACGGGCAGGTGAACTGACTAAAGAAGTTCATACCTGGTTTGAAGGTGGTTGACGACATCTATAGACCACTTAAGTTATACTGCGATTATAATCTGGCAGTACAGTATGCTCACAACATAAGTCAGGTGGTGTTGCCAAACACATTGACATAGAGTATTATGTTGTGAAAGATAAAGTCCGGGATCAAGTCATGAGTCTTGAGCATATAAGTACAGAAAGAATGCTCGCGGATCCGCTTACAAAAGGCTTACCACCCAACATGTTCAGAGAACATGGTATTCAGAGAACATGTAGCTAGCATGGGTTTAAGGGAAAGCCTAAAATTCCTGGACAAAAGAAGGCCCAAAGATAAGTATCTATTTCAGAACAGAGTAGTGTGTTGTAGCTGTTAAGTCTATCGGCAATGGACCGTGACGATGAGACATGCTCTATGCGCTAATCTGTAATGGAATGAACAAAAGTAAATGATATGAAATTGAAAGATGGAATGAGATCAAGGGGGAGAATGTTAGTTGATCTCCACTAATAGGCCCAACGGCCTATTGGGCCCTTGTCTCTGCTCCCTGATCGGGGGAGCCCAACCCTAATATGGTTGGTGGGCCCCTGTCGCACAGCACACATAAAAGGAAGGTGGGGATCGAGGCTCGGACTATGAGGTTCACTGGAGCCGCCATCCCACCCACAGAAAACCCTAATCCGATCCTAAAGAAGTGCTGCCAGCGACGGGATGTCCTACCGCACCGCCGTCGCCCCTGCAGGTCAACACCGAGCCACTGGACTTCACCTCCTCGCCACTACGACGTCTACTACACCGCGGCATCGGCGTCCACACTTGCCAATGCGCCGCAACAGAGAAAGGCGAGGAGCCTTCTCGGATCTACGGTTACACACAGAGAGGTAATCATCGATCCTAACAGCGCGGAGGCGCTGAGGCACGACAGCAGCACCGGGCGGGGAGAGGCGGCGCAACCATAACAGAACGGCGTCCTCGTGGCCGGCTCGCTCGCCCCAGGCGGCGTCCCTATGGCCAGCACACTCGCTAGGCGCGCTCGACACCGAGGCTGGCGTCCTAAACTCCCTGTGGCTCATGGCGCTCCCGTGGCCGGCACACTTGTAGCCGTTGAGCCTGAGGGATCGTCTAGTCATCAGCAAGGGCATCGAGCTTCTGGCTGGGCACTGCGTCGCCAAACACCAGAGCCATGAACAAGACAACGTTTCACTTGTGCTTCGGCGAGGGGTACTTGACGGCGCCGCCACTGCAATGAGAAAAGGCAGAAGAAGCTAGAAATAGAAAGTGAGCTAGGGTTCCATTGGAGGAGCGCTGATAGCCAGTTTTGTCCAGTGCGGGCACAATCTGAACCGTCCAATTCAATCGGACTGTCTGCAGCCCAACTGGTCAGTTCGGCCCAGGGCCATTAGAGTGGATTGGTCTTGGGCTATAGGTAGGGATGAAAACGGATCGGATACGGATGGATATCACCGATATTACATTTGTTTTCATATTTTTGTCCGGATTCGGATTCGAATACGGATAGTGTCAACTATGTCGGATAGGATACGATTGGATATCGACATCATAAATATGCGATTTGAGTATTCGGATACGGATACGGTATCGGATGTTGGATATCCGGACTCGGATACGAACAGAACTCAACCCCTCTAAACGGATTTGGTTTCGAATACGGTCGGAAAATATCCGTACCATTTTCATCCCTAGCTGTAGGACTAGGATGTTCCTTTACTCATGATGAGTTGGCCTGCTTTGTTCTAATCTCCTACAACTAAAAACAACAAAGCGTGGACACTTTTTGGTACGACATTTCACCGTGGATCCATCGTCCTGCCTCTTGCGATCCCATGTGATGAGGACATGATACCCATGCATATGACCATGTTTGGCACATGGTATGGAGGGGTAGGAGGCCAGCAAGGGTGTCCAAGTCAAGAAGGAGATCCGAGGCTAATTCGGTTTGAGTCCCCGAGGTGGAGGCCCAAAGCAACTCAAGTTCGAGTCTGCCTCGGCCTTCAGGACCAGTCTGCCTTAAACTGGTCACCCAGGACGCATCCGGACTCTGTTTTCGATGACCACATTTGGTTGGAAAGCTAATTTGATAAGGAAGCCAATCCAAGTCGTTTCATGTCAAAAGACTTTCGAAATCAACAGGAATCGTCGAAACAAGTCAGCGTCCAGAATCTGTCAGGGTGCTACGACACCGTCATTTGGTCCGTTGGACCGTGTATCGTGTTTGGGCCCATTAGGGGGCGCGTCTAGGGGGTGACGCCGAAGACTCTATAAATAGCAGCCGTCGCTCTCCTTAGGGTTTGGGTTTTGTTTAGTTCTTGATTTCCTCGTGAAACAGACATCGTTTTGCTACAACTATGCCGCCAAGGCTGCTTGCTGTGAACCAGGGCCCTAGTTCTTGATCTTGTTCACCTATGGCGATTAGTCCTTTCGAATAAAGACTTGAACTCTTTCTCATTATCATAAGCCTCATATTTATTTGCAATTTCAGATTGCGTTTATCTCATTCTTGCTTGTGTTCTCGATTCGCTTGCAGGAAAGCCTTCTCGGTGAGGTCAATCGCGTTCGCGTGGTTGATAACCAACGGAGCAGTGGTGTAATGGTTGTGGGGGTCCGAATCAGTCTTGGTTCGAATCCTAGATCATGAATGTCGAGTCTCCATCAATCGACGCTATCATATCTTTCGGAAAACAATCTAGGTTACACAAAACATCAAATTCAATGTAACCCAAAGTATGTAAAGAAGACAATAGTTTGAACTCATCAGTTTTAGTAGCAATATGAAGAACATGTTTATTTTCAGAACAAGTGACTGGTTTCAAAACATGTAAAACTGAGGCATCATCAACCAATTCATCTTTATCACAAGGAACATCAAGCAAATTATCATGGGACAAAGATAAATCAAGAGAGGGGACTCCGTTTTCGACGATCCACATATGGTTGGAAAATTAATTTGATAAGGAAGCCAATCCAAGTGGTTTCATGTCAAAAGACCTTCGGAATCAACGAGAATCGTCAAAACAAGTCAGCGTCCAGAATCTGTCAGGGTGCTGCGACACCGTCTTTTGGTCCGTTGGACCGTGTATCGTGTTTGGGCCCATTAGGGGGCGCGTCCAGGGGGGTGACGCCCAAGACTCTATAAATAGCAGCCATCGCTCTCCTCAGGGTTTGAGTTTTGTTTAGTTCTTGATTTTCTCGTGAAACAGACATCGTTTTGCTGCAACTGTCGCCGCCAAGGCCGCTTGCTGTGAACCAGGGCCCCAGTTCTTGATCTTGTTCGCCTGTGGCGATTAGTCCTTTCGAATAAAGACTTGAACTCCTTATTTTCATAAGCCTCATATTTATTTGCAATTTTAGATTGCGTTCATCCCATTCTTGCTTGTGTTCTCGATTCGCTTGCAGGAAAGCCTTCTCGGCTAGGTCAATCGCGTTCGCGTGGTTGATAACCAACGGAGTAGTGGTGTAACGGTTGCGGGGGTCCAAATCAGTCTTGGTTCGAAGCCTAGATCATGAACGTCGAGCCTCCACCAATCGACGCTATCATACCTTTCGGAAGATCGGGCCTAGTCTACATCAAGTGGAATCAAAGACCTTGTTGCCCGTTAGGTATAACTTTGTTTTTCCCTTTAGATGTTACTGTTTTTGCATTACCTATAGTCCACAAAAAGCCAAAAAAAATATACATCGTCACATATTCCCTGTCCTATAGCCTCATTGTGCCGTGCAATTTCGTCTCTGTTTCGCGTTGTTGAGTTTGTGCCCTAGGTCAAGTTCTGGTTGCTGGTTTTAGATCGTTTTTTGAGTCCAGTTTGTGTTTTCCCCTTTGTTTTTCATCATAATCCGTGAACATCTCCAAGTCTTGTTGAGTTTCCTTTGTATCCATCAAACCCTAGTCCACGCCATCTAATTTCCTACACTTGTCTTCACTGTTTCCATCAAATCATTGCTGTCGTGACCAATTTTGCGCGTATTGTTCCCGTTTTGTCCTCTAATTCGGAGTCCGTTCTTAAAACTGGTCTAGATTTCGCATACGAACTCGGATTTCGACGTTCCATATATCAAAATCGATCAGAAAAAATTTTCGGATCCGTCCATCCGCTTTGTTGTCGGGGTCGGAGATTTTTATTTTGGTCAAAAAGTGGTCACAAGATCCTCTTTTTGTGGTACAAGGTCTTTGTCGATTTCGAGCACGTCTTCTGAAAATTCCATAGGCCACGTCTTTCACTTGTTTAAGCTCATATTTTATGTGGTTGCTTCTTTTGTGCTCCTAAGTGAAGAAAAAAATATCAAAAAAATAAAAAGAAAAAGTCGAAATTTCTCAAAAAAACAACGACAACCCAAAAAAATAGAAAAAAAGAGAGGGGCAAAAGAGGAACAATATCTAGAGGAGCACATAGAGAGCGTCATTTGAGCTGTGTTTACGTGTGCTGATTTCTACCTTGTTTCTAATCATATTCTTGCTGTTCACATCACTTGATACATCTGGTACTTGGAACGTGAGTAGGCCAGCAACTAAGACAAGTACTTAGGATACTTATTCAGCTTTGCTATTCAGTTGTGAATTTTGCTATTCCTTGCTACTATATTGTGCTTGTCCAAGCTCCACTTTCTTCTAACCAAGTACAGGTTCGCCTTGCAACTGTTACACTCAAGCTACAACAGTATCACAGTCACCTACCGATTGCACCGCCTGTTGCTTTGGTAAGAACACTTGTAAGACCGTGGTAAGACGCTTGAGAGTTGAGTGCCTTGTTTTTCCTTGTCCACAACCTAAGTAGTTGGTAGGGATAATACTTTTGTGTTTTCTTTTGCTGTCTTCTAACAATGACAGGTTGTTCGTGTCCATCGACTTATGATGGTATAGGTGCAGTTGAGTACATGGAGTGGGAAATTGCCATCAATAACATATTTGCTACTCGCTTTATGTGTCCAAGGAGGAAGGTAAAAAATGCAGTTAGTGTTTTGCGACATTCTGCTTTATCTTGGTGGGAGTCTTTAGATCCTTCTGATAAGCCTCAAACTTGGAATGATATGGAACTTCTTATGCGAGAAACCTTTGTTAATCCACCTCCTGTTTTGACTTCATATGATGAGGTGCACCATTTAGAGGAAGAGTCTATTGTTATTCCTCCTGCTATGCCTAACCTTTTGCAGGACAATGTAGAAAAGAGCAAGGTTGACGTGACAGAAAATGAGAAGCTCATAGCCTCATGTGAAAATTCAGAACCATCAACTATTACCCCTACTGAACACGAGAGCAAAGGTAATGCCCATGATGCTAAACTCACAGAAGGTGAGAATTCTCTTGATGTGCTGAATTTTTCCACCAATCATGCTATGATAGAGCAAATTTTAGTGGAGCATTTGCTTGATTTACCTTTGTCACAAGATGATTTGCTTGATGTTTCTTGTGATAAAGATGACTTGCATGATGATATTTATGTTATACCCATGCAATCATTGGAGAATGATCACGCTATATGTGTGCTGAAAATGAGCACTTGTGCTGAAAATAGACTTGTTATTCATAATGCTAGTGAAGTTGATGAGCTAAACTTGTTGTCTTCTTTAAATACTTTGGGTTACATTGAATTTGATGTTCCGTGTAATCTTAGTTCTTTAGAGGAGAAACTTTATGCATATGCTGATTTGCCATGGTTCTCTAGACATACATATCATGTTTTTGGTAAATATAACAACCAAGGGCAATATTTGATACAACGAGTTTACATTTGTACAAATCCAAATTTTTCTTTAGTTGTGCAAATTAATGATCAACTAGAGGACAGTAAAATCAACACTATTGTTATGTCATATTCCTCTAGTTTTGCTTTTCGAACACAAGTGGAATTCAAAGAAAGGGAGCATATATTTCTTGTTAGTACTAATCTTTTGCAGGATAGTATTGGCAAAGATCATGTGTATTTCAATCGAGCAGACTACATGTCTGTAGGACAAGACATGCTATAAACATGGACATGTGGTCATATTCTTTCTCATAACATTGTCCATTCCCATTGTTTTGGAAACCTCATTTGTCCTCATGTTGTGCAGGATTGACTTCAAACAAAATCGACGCCGAGGACGGCTTTCCATCAAGAAAGGGAGGATGATGAGGACATGACCTCTATACATATGACCATGCTTGGAGAACCATATAGAGAACAAGGAGATCAGCGAGGGTGTCCTAAGCAAGAAGGAGGCCCGAAGCTCATCCGGTTCGAGTCACCAAGGTGGAGGCCCAAATCAAGTTCGAGTCCATCTCGGCCTCCAGGACCAGTCTACATTAAACTGGTCACCCAGGACGCATCCGGACTCCGTTTTCGACGATCCACATATGGATGGAAAGCTAATTTGATACGAAAGCCAATCCAAGTGGTTTCACATCAAAATACCTTGAGAATCAACGGGAATCGTCGAAACAAGTCAGCGTCCAGAATCTGTCAGGGTGCTACGACACCGTCTTTTGGTCCGTTGGACCGTGTAACGTGTTTGGGCCCATTAGGGGGCGCGTCCAGGCGGGTGACGCCTAAGACTCTATAAATAGCAGCCATCGCTCTCCTTAGGGTTTGGGTTTTGTTTAGTTCTTGATTTCCTCGTGAAACAGACGTCGTTTTGCTGCAACTGTCGCCGCCAAGGCCGCTTGCTGTGAACCAGGGCCCCGGTTCTTGATCTTGTTCGCCTATGGCGATTAGTCCTTTCGAATAAAGACTTGAACTCCTTATCATTATCATAAGCCTCATATTTATTTGCAATTTCAGATTGCGTTCATCCCGTTCTTGCGTGTGTTCTCGATTCGCTTGCAGGAAAGCCTTCTCGGCGAGGTCAATCGCGTTCGCGTGGTTGATAACCAACGGAGCAGTGGTGTAACGGTTGCGGGGGTCCAAATCAGTCTTGGTTCGAAGCCTAGATCATGAACGTCGAGTCTCCACCAATCGACGCTATCATACCTTTCGGAAGATCGGGCCTAGTCTACATCAAGTGGTATCAGAGCCCTTGTTGCCCGTTAGGTATAACTTTGTTTTCCCCTTTAGATTGTTACTATTTTTGCATTACCTATAGTCCATAAAAAGCAAAAAAAAATATACATCGTCACATATTCCCTATCCTATAGCCTGATTGTGCCATGCAATTTCGTCTCTGTTTTGCGTTGTTGAGTTTGTGCCCTAGGTCAAGTTCTGGTTGCTGGTTTTAGATCGTTTCTAAGTCCAGTTTGTGTTTTCTCCTTTGTTTTTTATCATAATCCGTGAACATCTCTAAGTCTTGTTGAGTTTCCTTTCTATCCATCAAACCCTAGTCCACGCCATCTAATTTCCTCTTTTTGGAGATTTTTATTTTGGTCAAAAAGTGGTCCATAGATCCTCTTTTCATGGTCACAAGGTTTTTGTCGATTTCGAGCACGTCTTCTGGAAATTCCACAGGCCACGCCTTTCACTTGTTGAAGCTCATATTTTCTGTGGTTACTTCTTTTGTGCTCCTAAGTGAAGAAAAAATATAAAAAAATAAAAATAAAAAGTCAAAATTTCTCAAAAAAACAACGATAGCGCAAAAAATAGAAAAAAGAGAGGGGCAAAAGAGATACAATATCTAGAGGAGCACATAGAGAGCGCCATTTGAGCTGTGTTTGCGTGTGCTGATTTTTACCTTGTTCCTAATCATATTCTTGCTGTTCACATCACTTGATATATCTGGTACTTGGAACGTGAGTAGGCCAGCAGCTAAGACAAGTACTTGGGATACTTATTCAACTTTGCCATTCAGTTGTGAATTTTGTTATTCCTTGCTACTATATTGTGCCTGTCCAAGCTCCACTTTCTTCTAACCAAGTACAGGTTCACCTTGCAACTGTTACACTCAAGCTACAATGGTATCACAGTCACCGACCGATTGCACCACCTGTTGCTTTGGTAAGAACACTTGTAAGACCGTGGTAAGACGCTTGGGATTGTGTGACTTTACTCCTTGACCACATGCTATAGTAGTTCATAGGAAAATACATACTTGTGTGTTTTCTTGTTTGATTCTAACAATGACAGGTTGTTCATATCCATCGACTTATGATGGTATAGGTGCTGATGAGTACATGGAGTGGGAAATTGCCATAGATAACATATTTGCTACTCGCTTTATGTGTCCA